>NW_009620347.1:67926-72670 GCF_000690535.1 Cariama cristata
TTCTCACTTCAAAATGGGAAGCTTCAAAGTGCTTAAACTGTACCTTCTGTATATTAAGAAAAGGGTCAGGTTTTTTTTAAGACCCATTAATCCAAGAGCAGTGAGCCCTGTATGGGGGAGAGGAATTTTCTGGGAGACCTTCAATGTATAAAATAAGCAGTGGTGGTAGCGCCCTCAGGCTGTACTGGGCAGAGTGAAGGAAAGTAATAGTATTAGCTGTTGTCTTTTAAGTATGAACCCCATGTCAGGCCTCTGCCATCAAATTAGAACAGAGATTGTTGTTCTCGGCTTCTTCAACTCTGTGTACACACATTCCCAGGCAGGAGCTGAGTGCTGTGTGGTGCCTGAAGTGAAGGCTGCTGGTTTCTGAGATACTCCCCTCCCAAATTTCGATTCTTGAACGTATGATTGGTCTGCTCGGAACTTCCCACTCTGCTATACTGCAGTGCTTCCATTGACTTCCCTGAGGCTATTCCTGACTGCAGTCACTTGAGGGGAGTGAGCTCAGTGGCACCAGAAGTAGCTCAGTAAGGTCATCAGGTTTGCTCCAGGATTCTGAGAACAGGACCATGCCCAGAACTCCTCCAGACCACAATGATGCTTACCTGCTACTTTCCATAACTGCAGTGTCAGCAGGCAGAAAGAGTCATTGCACTTCTTTCTCATATGCAGACTCGGTCCTGAGTCTAGGTTTTACTTCCCTCTGAAATACTGCCTTTTACCAGAGGCAGCTGCCATAACCTAGGTCTCCTTAACTGGTTGGGTTAAGTGACCTTGTTCCTGTTTTGCTCTTCCCCATATCCTGCTGTTTCCTATTCTTTCCTGATTTGTGTTGCTGTCATCTTCTATTCTGAATAGTCTGATAGAAGTTAAAGAAAGTTGGTTTTCATTCTTTGGCTTTTATTTAGCAGTTCCAGCTAGGCTACAATAGAGCATTTGTGTATCAAAAATAGACAGGCAGGAGTATGAGCAATAAATAGCAATGCTCATTAATGCTATATATTTTCCTACCATGTGAATTCTTTCTTCTAATTATTTTTCCTTCTTCAGAGTCAATTAGTTTAATGTGGCAACAGGAATTTACAACGGGGCTGCCAAGCCATATGTCTCTAAATCTCCATGGATTCCCAGCATGACATTTTGTTATGCACTGAGAAGTGGCAGATGTGTGACACTGAAAACATTATTCAAACCTGTTCTGTTTTTCTGTATCTTTGGGCCAGGATCAGTTTAAAAAAACATGACTTACCAATAACAGTACACATTTTGGGAGTGTGGGAATGTAGTTTCTTGTCTCTTGGTTCTGCAAAGATTCCTGTGTGTTCTGGGGTTCAGATGCAAACAGGTCTATTGAACTTGCCTGGACTGTTTGTAGAGATAAGGATGAACACGGGAGTAAATCATGCAGGACTGGGACCTTAAACCTGAGCAGAGCATGAGGATATGGCAACTGTAGCACAGTCTAAACTGGGCAGTGTTCTTGAGTACAGGGTACTTTATAGAAAATTATGAAACATCCATGATGTTCTTTGTAGCTCCATACTATCAGGAGGTATTTCTATATTGAAGTATATTTTTCCTGGCCTGGGTTTTAATAATCAGAATCTGATACTGAGTATGAGGATTTGAAAAGAAATACCAGTCCCTCTGTAGATTACTAGACCTGCGATACTGATAGATGTTATTTTGTTGGCTGTGCTGCACTGTCAGCACTTTCCATACCACAGATTTTTGTCTGTATTGTGATCAAGATGTGCAGTGCCAGCTGAAACTGTTGGCAACTGAATGGGACACATTTGTGATTTTTGGCACTTGTACGTGATGATTTGGGACTGGGTTTGAGCACTACAGCTGACCATCTCAGTAAAATGTTCAGCTGTGACATGATTTGCAATTTTAACCATTCCATTAGAATTTTTTTTCCCCTGTGTTGAAATGAAATAGTGACTGTTCAGAAAGCTCAGAGGTAGTGTCTGAAGCTGTCTAGGATGTCTAGAAGATAGCACTGGATGTGATGACTTGCAGGATTTGTGATAAGGACTGCACTTGAGTAACCTTGACAACCAGGGAGTGCACTATTTAGTTGTCCATGTTAACTGTACAGACACCTAAGTGCAAAGCTTGGGACTTGCTGGGCTTTGGGTAGGAAATCTGTAAGGCTCAAAATGCACCTCTGACCGGCATGGTGATCCACTGCCACACACCATGACATAGACACCTTGTACAAAGGCACCTTGCTTTGTATGGTACAGAATGAAGTTCTATTGTATGGAAGGGCTACGAGTCTCACCCTGACTTCAGTGGTTTGATTTCCTGCTATAGCTCCATTGTGGTAGTGCACTGCCCTTTTTATGTATCACAGAATCACAGGTATGTAAATTCCTGTTTCATTCCAAATAATTTTTAAGGGATTTCTTGACCAGCCCCAATGTAGTAAGTTATTTAAGTCTGTGGTCTGTTTGAAGCATCTGTCTGGATACTCATATGAAGCTGAATTCATCCTTGCATACCTTATTGGGTTATGTCTTAAGCATATATATTATATTCATATAGCAATTCCTTCCAGAATTACTTTGGAAGAGCAAATCATAGTTCTGGAATAAGCATTCAAGCTTCAGTTGGTTTTTCTATTTATATACCTGCTGCAGATGTTTTATCTGAAAACGCACAAAGCATTTTCTTAGCAACATTCATGATGCTGTCCTTTCAGACCTTTACTGATGTTCTTGATCTTTATTGATGACACTACATCTGGGCATAAGTTATTTCTTATGGTTGGATGAAAGATGGTTATCTGGGCATTTGTCATTTCAAACGAATCTTCTCTCTCTGTAATCAGTGGAGTGAATGTAGCTTTTACAGTCATTGCTTTGTGTTCACCACCTCTGCCCTTTTATAGCATTTCAAATGACAGCGGGCCCGGTTCTGCTATATTTGAGCCCAGTGGATGGTCCTGTTGCATTAACTGGTGGACTGAGGCCAAAAAGAGCAATAAGAATTAGTTTTGGTTTGAGCTCTCAGCATCTATCCCTCCCCTCAGCATTGGCAATATTTAGGCCTTAGAATGGGTTTATTTTTTTAAAAAGATGCAATCCACAATATATAAACAACAGATATTGAGTGTGCTTTGTCATATAATCATTTCAGAGGATACTAGCACTGAAGAGGAGAGTAGATTATTTCAGGGATTAGTCAGAGGATGAAGGTTAAGCAAGCGGAAAACTAGGATGAATATCAGGGGAAAAAAATAATCTTGCTATTGCAGTCCAGTGGAACAGAGAGGAAATGGAAGGACTATTGATTGGGTTGTTTCAAAAGGGGTAAGAAAAATATTTCACCAAGAACAATCTTTCCTTGGTTAAATCACCCAAATGTTATTTGCCTTCTCAGATTGATGTAATTTGTAAATATAGCATTTGTTCCACCTGTGTTAGGACCTGGTACAAATGTCCACCCACTTCTGGAAAAGTACTGAAGTTTGGATACATGCTTAGAACGAAACATCTGTTTAGATGGTGTGTGGAATTGGGGTCTAAACCTTTAGGTGATCCATAGGGAATTGTAAATGTTGTATTGCAGAGCATCCTTTCATGCTGCTGCTTTGTATTGTCAACTGCAAGCTCTGCTTGTTAGAACTTTGTATTTCCATGATGCGCTCCTGTCCATCTGGACTGGAATGTCATCACACAGGTAGTTCATATCCAGCTGTATGTTCACCACACATGAATGAGCTCTGCTTTGTTCAAGTGTTATAATCTACTACATAATAGGCATGTAAATGGTAACACTTGGGCAGGCTACAAAAATAATGAACTGCAAAAGGACTTGGCTCACTTGTTGGTAGGCTTTGTTGTCCGTAATGCAATATTAGTTTAAATTACAGTCGTTAATTCCTTATGTTATTTTGAAAATCTGTAGAAGTTGTGTTAAAACTGTCCCATTTTCCTTGCGACTTCATCTTCAGAGGAAGCTGCCACGTGTACTCTTGTTATAATTTTATACTTGAAAGATCATCAGTGGACGATGGAAAAAACAACTGAAGTTGTTTTTCCATTGTAATCTTATATAATGGGATCCTAATGACTTTGCTAATAGACATCCAGGATGCAAATTGACTGTTTTTCAACTTTATAATATTTTTCTTAGGAGGAGCAACATAATGAAATCATCAAGAGGGTTTCAAAAAGTTCCTTCCCTGTTGTTTTTCTCTAGTAATGTAGTCTCTGCATGCTTATACTTATAGCATGAGATCACGGAGATAGTACTAGGAAATTAGATTTAGTGTCACTTAAAAAAACCTGTGTATTTGATAGGTGATGTAATTTGTGGAACAGTGGTCTAATCCTAAATGGAAATCCAAATGGAATTATGGGCACTCATGAACTTTCAAGATTGTACATTAAATGATGATGGAGTTTCATTTTATCTTCTATACTTTGTGGTTGAAGCTGCAGGGTTGCAACTATTAAAATTTGATGAAAGAGATTTTCCCATGGGGAAGATATGTATCTGATATTGATCAATCATCCATAATTGACCTCAGCTGGGGTTTTTTTAGGGCAAGTACAAGGGGTGATGGGTTGGAGGTCAGTATAGACAGAAGACTTGTTAGACAAACAACAGTGGTTAGACACCACTAGGAGTGACTAGGGCAAGTGTGGTAGCATACAGGTTTTAGAATACTAATGCTGGATATGCCTATCATAAGTGTAGCTAAAGAGACGTCACCAGGAAACTCCCTGGC
>NW_009620348.1:0-202 GCF_000690535.1 Cariama cristata
TAGAGCCTTCCTACCCTCCAGCAGATCCAACACTCCCACCCAACTTGGTTTGCAGAAGACAGTCTGCAAACTGAGGCTGCACTCGATTCCCTCGTTTAGATCATTGATAAAGATATTAAACACAATTGGCCCCAGTACTGAGCCCTGGGGAACACCACTTGTGCCCGGCCCCCAACTGGATTTAACTCCATTCACCACCACT
>NW_009620348.1:483-65237 GCF_000690535.1 Cariama cristata
TGGGTCCAGGCTGACAGCCCTGCAGTTCCCGGTATCTTTCTTCCAGCCATTCTTGTAGATGGGTGTCACATTTGCTAGCCTCCAGTTAACTGAGACCTCCCCGGTTAGCCAGGACTGCTGCTAAATGATGGAAAGTGGCTTGGTGAGCACTTCCACCAGCTCCCTCAGTACCCTTGGGTGGATGCCATCTGGCTCCATAGACTTGTGTGTGTCTAAAGTGGTGCAGCAGGTCACTAACCATTTCCCCTTGGATTATGGGGGCTTCATACTGCTCCTCGTCCTTGTCTTCCAGCTCAGGAGGATGGGTACCCAGAGAACAATTGGTCTTACTATTAAAGACTGAGGCAAAGGCGGCATTAAAGTACCTCAATCTCTTCCTCACCCTTTGTCACTATGTTTTCCCCAGCATCCAATAAAGGATGGAGATTCTCCTTAGCCCTCCTTTTGTTACTAATGTATTTATAGAAACATTTTTTATTGTCTTTTAGAGCAGTAGCCAGATTAAGTTCTAATTGGGCTTTGGCCCTTCTAATTTTCTCCCTGCATAGCCTCGTGACATCCTTGTAGTCCTCCTGAGGTGCCTGCCCCTTCTTCCAAAGGTCATAAACTCTCCTTTTTTCCTGAGTTCCAGCCAAAGCTTTCTGTTCAGCCAGGCCAGTGTTCTTCCCTGATGGCTCATCTCTTGACACATGAGGATGGGCTGCTCCTGCGCCTTTAGGATTTTCTTCTTGAAGAACGTCCAGCCTTCCTGGACCGCTTTCCCCTTCAGGATTGCCTCCCAAGGGACTCTGTCAACCAGGCCCCTAAGCAGGCCAAAGTCTACCCTGCAGAAGTCCAAGGTAGCAGTTCTGATCCCCCTCCTTCTCCAAGGATCCAAAATTCTCATTTGTGATTGCTTTGCCCAAGATGACCTCCAACCATCCCTTGCAGAGACTCACACTGAAGTAGGGCAGCTTTTGATTTTAACCATCCCTTCAATGCTATGACAAGAGTCAGCACTACAGAGGTGATATTTCAGCAAAACCAGTATGTTTAGTGGTGCTCTAAGACATCTAAAGACCTAGAGTTTGGAAAGCTAACCCAGCCATCCTTACAAAAATAGTGACATTTTGATGCTTTGGATGTTTTGGCTGCTACATCAGTTTTTCACTTCTCCCAGCTTTTCAGCTTTATGTTCTGAATATTGATACCAAATCACAGAAGCTATTTTACCTCATTTGAGGAAATAATTTGAAGCATATTAAATGTCCCTTCCACCACCTCAATCCACTAATTCTATTTATACTTAGATCTTACAGTTGCAAAGAGCACATCAAATAGTCTGCAACAAATGTTTACCAAGAGCCTGTATTACAGCAGAGTCATCTCTGCTGCATGAGGGAAAACATCAGAATAAAATGCACAAAGTACCCTCCAAAGTCTTCGGAAGGTGTAATACAATTTTCAGCCCTTTCTCCAGACTTAAGCCTCATCTCCCTGTCTCTAAAACCATGGGCGAAACAGTATGTACTTGCCCATATCTAGACCCCAGCTATCTGCTACACAGTGGTGTCAATGGCTATAAACAAAGTATCCGAAAGTGTCTATTCATCAATTCAGAAATTTGCTGTACCATATGGCAGCCCCAAACATTGAGTGGCCCCTGAATTTATATTAGCATTGATTTTTAAACTAGAAAAAATTTTGGCTTATGATCTCTGCTATTACAAGTTTTTTTTACAGAGGCATGAGGAAATTTACAACCACTTACAGAATTAACTATGATAAAAACAAGTTGAAAGAAGCAATAATAAAGGAAACTACAGCTGAATGCATTTCAAAGATTGAGAAGACACTATGGGAATCAGATGTTTTATGACTGCTGGTTTAAGAGCAGTCAAGTTCATCACCTCCTCCACACTAACCAAAGCAGGGAGTAGCCTACTGCTATGTACAGCAGTAAATTCAGTGTGAATAGTACAAGCCCACATACATTCACTATACTTACCAGAAAAACCTGAAACAATGAAGTACAATGTACAATATACGTACAAAAAAACCCACAGGTAAGTTGTTCCTCCTCTTATGCTGTATTCTTTCTAGTTGTACAACTTCGGCATTACAACAGATTTTAACATCAAGAAATAGCATTACCAACATGATACTCTGACTTCTACATATTCTGAAGAGGTATGATGAGACCACATGCTGAATCCCTTATTTTTGTAACCTGGCACAATGGAGTTCATACAGACACATTAAGGTAAAGGAGCAGAATATCTAAAGAAAACGTAAAACTTGAAGCATAGCTAAATATTCCAAAAGTTGAAGCAATTGAGAGGGGCAAGCAGATCCACACCTGCCTGCCCGTTAAGTTCTTCTTTAATACATATATTTATAATCCGTAGCCATACAGCAGTAAACATAACTGGAGGTCACTGCATAGTTCTTCACTAACACTGCTCAAACCAAGCTAAGATGCAAGAATAAGTCGGTGGTAATCAGATCACACTTTACAGATTCCCAAAATAAGAGACCTGCGCTTTACAGTATCCTACACACAACTTCACATTAGGTTTTCTTTATTTAACTTATTATCTCTACAGGAAATCCTTTAATCGCAGAGGACAACAGGATTTTCTGTGAACCAAGAGGTTGGTTCAGTATGATGAAAGGTTTTTTTAACCTTGTTTAAAGCCTGATTGAGAGCACAGTTGTCACAAACTCATGTCTACTCAGGAGAGGACCACATTGGTCACTGAGGTTTCTTTTGATCACCTTCCACATCTCCTGCTATCTTTTGATCAGATCAGTTCACTTTCACAGAGGAAAATAAATTCCTGAGTCGTCTTGCATTCAAGATGACCTGCTACTTACACATCCAAACGAACCAATCCTGTTCTCAAAAATGCTCACTGAACAGATACCTACTAAGGAAAAATGGACACTCCTCCAGCTACTGACAATAGCTTGTTTTTGCAAGTGTGGCCACTTAAGAGCAGGTTATCAATTCTGAAGTGAACAGTCATTCCACCTACTAGCTTCTCTGCCAAATTACTACAGTTTTTCACAGAAAATTAAATTACCTTGTTAATACACTGCCATTTAGCAGCAATTACTCAGCATTTTCATGTTACATAACAGAATGCCTTAAGAGACCCGATATTCTTTAAGAACTGTCTCTCCTACAAATTGAAATCACATTTTAGAACTCCTATGATTTTAAATTTCAAGCCACATTGAGAAATACAAGCCTAACATTCTAATTCTTGAACTTGTGTTCACTGAAACGGCTTTTTCCTGGTATCTACAGAGGTTTAGTAATTGTTTACTACCAAAGAAAGCTTATCCATCGCTAAAGTTTAATTTTAGACATTTATTACTGCTCCAACAGTAGATTCACCATATCTCATTGTTGCAGCTTATTTTGAATGAACACTGACATTACTGTTGATTTATTTTTAGTACCTTTAAAATTGTTTCTCACTTCAGTGACCTCATGTTTGCACCTTCTCCTGCTCACTCAACACAATTCTTCCAAGTACGTCATTTGAGAACATATCCTTGTTTGCTCTTTCTTCTCCAGTTACTAGTTATCATGTCCTTTCACTCACAATCACTCAATTCATATTAAAAGCATGATAGCTATTAATATTCCTAACTTCCTTGCTAAAATTGATAGCTGTGACTGGATGGAATGCTAAAGGCTCAAATACATACTTCTTTTCAGCTAAACACATAGAAAAATTGTCATTTGAAAGGTTAACATAAACAAGCATGAAGTGTTATCCCAATTCCTCCACTTCCATAGCAACAGAGAAATATTGGGGAAATCACTGTATAACAGTAGACTGAAGAAAAGAAGATGGGTACATTTGAAGTATCTTTTCCCTACCCTGGCAGAAAGCTCCAGAAATTACATTAAAATAGCAGGTACATTAATGGATTTACCAGGGTGCAAGTTATCAAAAAAACTTAGAAAGAGTAAGCATAAAACAATAAGCATTGACATGAGATGTCAAAAATATTTATTTTTCTTCTGTACTTGCTCAAATGTTACTAACAGCTCAGCACTGATGGTGGTCTCCTTGAGGATGCAGGTAAACATTTAGAGAGCACAAATTTGCATTTATGCATTTTTCCAACTTAAATTTAGTACATAAGAGTTCTCTGTCACGCAGGGACTGGAGTACGTCTGATATGAGGACAGGCTGAGGGTGCTCGTATTGTTTAATCTGGAGAAGAGAAGGGCTAGGGGCAGGCAATCTTATTAATGTGTATAAATATGTAATGGGAAGAAATAAAGACTGAGCTAGACTATTCTCAGTGCTACCCAGTGGAAGGACAAGAAGCAACGAGCACAAACGGAAACACAGGAAACTCCATTTAAACAGAACCTTTTTTTCCCCGTAAGAGTAGTCAAACACTAGCACAGGTTGCCTATAGAAGTTGTAGAGTCTGCATCCTTGGAAATAATAAAAACCAGCAAGGACACAGTCCTGAGCAGCTTGCTCTGACTGACCCTCCATTGAGCAGGTCAAATAGATAATCTCCACTGCCTCTGGAGTGAGCTAGATTAACAGCTGAGACGATGCTCCACAGATCAGTATTGATCAAATCTTCTACTGAACAGAAAAAAATTATCATCTATTTGGTAACCTCATGCAGTGACAACAATAGTGTCATAACTGAGAGTGGCATAAAACTGGCAACTACACAGCTGTTACTGTATCTATACAACAGAACAAAAATGTTGCAAAGGAAGCAGCAAGTGGGATCTTCCCAGCAGAATCAACCACAGATGGAATATAATGCTTAAATAGGTAGTAGAGGGACAATCAGCTGGCTAGCCTCCTGTTTTAAGGAGGAAGGCCTCACCTCAGCCAGGCAAACACTGCATCATTTTTTATCCAGTTTCTCTGTAGCTAACACTCGGACTGCATCACCCAGAGGCAGGGTCAACTAGACCAACTGTCCAGCAAGGAGGGGCAACTCAAAACCACATGCAATAAGCTCTAGGAAGAAAATGCTCCTGGATTCAGGGTGAGGAATGCAATACCACCATTCCTAACTACCTCCAATTTATAAGTGGGGATCTGCAGCAGTGGACTCTGTGAGGAGAGGCCCAGGCTGCTCTGTGCTGGACACAGCCAGCTCCAACAGACTCACTTCAGGACACAGCTGAGCCCTTCAGCCAAGATAGTGGCACCTCTGGGAAGGATAAAAAACACTGCACAGCAGCTGTGAGAGGACTGAGAAAAGCATGAGAGAAACAGCCTTGCACACACCAAGGCCAGTGGAGGAGGAGGTGCTCCAAGTGCCAGAGCAGAGATTCTCCTGCAGCCTGTGAAGACCACCACAGTGCAGCAAATATCCACACTGCAGCCTGCGGAGGACCCCATGCAGGTGGACATGCCCTGGATGAAGCCGCAGCCCATCAAGAGGAGTCCACACAGCAGCAGGCTCCTGGCAGGAGCTGCAGCTGCCCCTGGGGGACCTACGCTGGAGCAGTCTGTTCCTGCAGGACTGTTGTCTATGTTCTTGAAAGGCTGTATCCCATGGGAAGGACCTACGCAGGAGCAGGGGAACAGCGTGGCGATGAAAGAGCAGCAGAGAAGAGCAGTTACAGACTGACCATAACTCCCATCACTACAGAGAGGACCCATGCTTTTCTTCGAAAGTCAGATTTAAAAAGCAGCACCTCTGGCTCTACTACACCATTTTTGCAAGGGTATGTTTCTCTTTAGAGCTTCTAAGCATGCTCATTCTGTATTGATAACACTTTGGAAACAACATGCTTAGGATGGAGATACAGGAAGACCAAACATATCACAAAGCTTTTGGTTTAAAGATGTACAGATTTTAAAATAAATGCATGAGGAAAAGGCTTCACCAGAATACACCAGAGAAACTAAATCAAATAAGATTAGAGTATTACATAATGTGCTCTGTAAGTATATTACCAGAATGCATTCAGGTCAAGAAGGTCCAAGCTAGCCTCAGCTTGCATTTTAAGAACTGGCTATACTATAATTTGACTTGCTTGTTTCTTTTCCAAGGCTTCCAGAAAACCTTTAAAATCTGAATACAATTAAAATAGCATTCTGCCATCGAGAAAGTAAGTGTGCGGGTGTTTGTGTACCCTCAGGTCTAGGAGCTCTCAGAGGAAACTCCAGCTTCTAACAGAAGGTTAGCGACGCTAGAAATCCTCTCGCATCATAAATAATAGCATGACATTATACAGGAAATCATTGCTACTCAGTGCATTTGTATCTGTGTTCTCAGAACACGGAGCTAATTAAAATAGCAGTCACAACAAGTGGATCTATTGAGACACTAATCCACCTTGACTAAGCTGAAAGACAAATGCACAGAGCAGCACAAACTGTTGAGAAACAGAACATCAGAAGCAGACTTACCTAAATTTAAGAAATCTGAGCTGGAAGAAGGTGGAAGTGAACTGTGTGTGGAAGGAACTGTACTAGCTGTAGATGTTGTGCTTGGGTTAAGGAAGTCCCCAAAGAGATCTGGACCAGACAGGGCTTGATTCTCTGAACTTGATGACATTGTGAATGGGTCAAAAGGATCAGCTAAAAAAAGCAGAAAACAACATTATCTTATGACAATATTTTTTGAATAAACAAAATTGAAAAAGCCTTACTCCTCTGGGGGCATAGACAAAAAGTTGAGTTTATGTTGGTAAATGCAGCAGCATTCTGAGAATTTTTCACGGTAGAGTCACCATCTGTCCCTTCCTCTTCCCCTCCCTTCTGTACTTTCATGTTGGTACAACAAGTACTTCAGTCATACACAATAGGAACAGCTTCAAACACAAATCCTTAGCAAGGCTGCACACATTCAATAACATTGTTAATTTCATCCATGTAAGACACACCTTAAATTTGAGTGATCATCTGCATACAAACAGAAGAATTACATTTGTTAAATGCTCTATAATGCCAAACATCCAAAGAATTTAAGCAAAACAGACTACTAAACTACTAAAAAGAATATCAAGTAACACATTCATACTACCACTTTGACTTGAAGGCATTGGTGACTCTGGGGCAGAAAACACAGCAACTCAAGAATGAGAACCAACAGAAGCAAGGCTTTCAACAGGTCTCTAGTGATCACAATGAAGAAAAAACGAATTGGAAGAGTATTTATAGTCAGCATGGGGTAACATGTGACAGTCAGCTGGAATCACGGCTTGAGATCTTCCCACTTCTGCCCTCTAGGGTTAAAGTCCTCAAAAGCCCAGGGACTCCTGCCAGATTCACTCAGGAGCTGAAGAGAAGTAATAATCCTGCCACAGTGCCCTAGCACATCCTGAGGTGATGACCACATTATACAGGACTCAGTAACACTTCAAAAAACAAACCCTGGATTGTCATCAAGCTATCTTACCATGGCATCACACGTACACAAAACCTCAAGTATAAGTTTGATGTGCAAACTTAAATACAACAGTGGCCAAATATTCTCACTTCTGCGATTATCCTTCTCTTATCCAATTCAAAGGTAGAATGAGATACATGCATGACTACTGCCCAGGTGTTTCTTGGAGCAGATGTAAGAAAGACATAGTTAAAGAAAGATAAGGTAATAAAGCTTCTCTTTTACAGACTTCTACCTTTGTAAAAAGGTAAATTAAGTGATTCCTCATTGTCCACAGTAACAAAGTTCAATACTGAATTGCTTCAAAAGAAAGAAATATTTGAAATCACCTAAATGCTCTACAAAAACACTTTGCAGGTGTATGTAGATTAAAGCTTTCAGTCCAAATGAATTTTTAGTCCAAATTAATTATCTTTGTGCAAAAAAGCTATACCTTGTAACAGTTTCCCAGATTGACTAACATTCCCAAAAATCTTACCGTTAGCTTCAGGCAGAGAATCGCTATTCCCAAAAGTTTAGTCATCTGAAAAAGAGCTAACTACCCATTGGTAAGAGGAACAGAACCTCTAAACTCAAACACCCTGGTTTAAGTACCAAATAGACAGCAGTGTGTAACATTCAGGATACAGACCTGCCAACATGGGTAAAACCAGCAAGGAAACATCTTTTAGCAGTACCATTATCTTACTGGTTTGAATAGTAATCTACAGGACTTCCAGTTGCCTAAAGGTCTTACGTGAGTAACACTCAAAAATCCCACACAGGCATTTGACCTAAGCAGCACAGCTCTGCACCACATCTAATGACACTTAAAGTGCAAGAAAGCAGTAAGTTACTACAATTCCACGCCTAAGTAAGAAGTTATTTACACGTGGATTTAGAAAAGGACCTAGCATGTAACATTTGTATGGGAAGGCTATGTATTCTTTAAGAACACCAAATCTCCTTTAAATTCAAACTTTGATACTTTTATGTCTACATAGTTTAAAGCTAATAAGATATTGACAACATAACAACGTAACAAAATACCTGGATAACATGCAGCAATTTCTCTCCTTCATGCACTAAACCCACCTATTCTATGCAGATTCTTGCTATAGACCAAGCTGTCCTCACTGTACCAATCAAAACATGGTACTCATTTTCTAAGCACAATGCAAGCAGTAGTTTTTATCTGTTGGCCAGCTGAACAGTACTGATGTTAAATTTACGTACCTGAAGACATGGCTCCGGCTGAAGACAAACCATGAGTAGCAGCTGGACACTGAGTGCTGAAAAAGAAATCTGTTCCTTGTCCAAGAAGATCTCCAGTGGACTCTTCTGAAATCTGCGATGCATTACCCACGAAGAGATTGTTCAACAAGTCCGCATTACTTGATGAAGAGTTTATTTCTGAGTTAGGTTGTTTCTGTTCTGGTGAAGTATCAGAGTCTAGTCCCAGCAAGTCTACATTCTCTTCAGGAAGATATTTTTGTAACAGTGCAGATGGAGCATCAAAATTGGCTTCAAAAAGCAACTCTCCTTCTGGAGTAACAGAGTCTTTTTCATCAACAATTACCGCACTTTCTTCACCTGGAAATGTAGGGAATTCTTCATCTGAAGCATCACTCTCCTCCCTGTCACCAGCGAGCTGAACATGATCATTTTTAGATGAACTGTCCTCTATTCCACTTTCCGGACTTTTTCCTTCTTGAATAAAAGGAAACATCAGCTTTAGATTACCAGGATTCTTCTGCCAACTAGGATAAGACAGACTTACATGACGAGATCATATGCAATCAAATCTCAATCAAAGGTCACAAAAGAACTGATGAAAAAAGAACTAACATTGCCTACCACCTTTTTGTACAGAGTAGGCAAAAGGGCAGCTCACTACCATACTTGCCACTCTGTTAAGGGCAGGTATTATGATTTTTTTCAAAATGAGATTGACTTAGACATTCACCTCAGTTCATCATACCACTTAGGGCTTAGAAGATCCCTTGGCAACCGCTGCTCCACGCAACTGCATTCAGTGACAGCATAAGCAGTTACTGAAATTTTTGCCAGCAAAGCAGAACCCAGAAAAAGGACTTACACATGCGCTATAAAGTTACATGTTCTCAGTCCATACATACTGATCTGGACCCCACTGGTTAGCCTACTGTTTCCTCTGTTCCTCAGCCAGCCTAAGTATGTTCCCTGCAGACCTTCAAGGTTAAGATTTTTGCAGAAAAATAAAAATTTAGCCCAGCACAATACCAAAATATCATTACTTGGTGTTTATCCGAATGAAGCAGAATGACCACTTGTCAACCTGCAGAGCTCACTCTTTACAGAAAACTTTTTCATGGTCTGGTGAAATAGTGACTTTTGCTGCTAAGAAGGCTTAAATACTCATTGGAAGGTGTATAAGACAACAAACATAAAACAAATCGTTACTTCAGAGGAAAACCTATACCTTTCCAGTCCAGAGAATGAAAGAAGTTATTTGCATCAGTACTACTGCTGTGTGGGGATTCTGTATCAGTAGGTGCACTTTCTGAAGACTGCTCCAGCTGGGATGCTTCTGCTTCATATTGTGCAGTTGAACCTGGTTGTCTAGGCAGCTCCGGTTTCCCTATAAAAATGATTTTAAGCCAGAACTCAGAGGGAAACTTTAAAATCTCAATCCCGGTCACAGCAGCTGGTATTTGACTTGCAGACTGACTGCTATAGCAAGACAACTGTCTCAAGGTACCCATCATTCTGCAAAGGCAAATTCCCACCCTCATTTGAAATGAGCATTATTAACTTCATTTCAACTGCAAAAGCTGGTTAGACCCTATTTCCATTAAATTAAATTAAACATTAAATTAAATAAGACTCATAGCAAAACACTCAAACATTCTATTTACATTTGTAGGAAAATGTAATTCACACCTCACTCTACCAGTCATCCCTGAAAATACCCAAGAGCTATGAACAACATCTGCAATAAGGAACTGAACATCAGAAAGGAGCAAATGCAGCTACAGAAAAAATCCAGAGTATAAAGCCAGAGTAGAACATGGAGCTGTTAAACTTCTTAAAGGAGTTAAGTAATACATTGCGTGCTGCCATTAACTACTCCTTACATTTCTTATTTTACTGAGATCAGATATTAAATGACTCTTGTGTAAGACTGAGTTGGGCTGAGTTGCCTACTGCTATATCATCTCTCAAAAAAGAGGTTTACTCAAGACAAATAAGACGACTCCCTAAATTAGTAAGTCTTCATCCACTGTTTGAAAAGAATTGGATGAATGCGTGGGAGAAAGCTATTTATTTAATCTAAATACCTAACTGGTAGAGGATTTTTTCACCCTCTTTCCACATACTCAGTTGTAGCATACAGAGATGCTGAAAAAATATTATGTCTTGGAAAACATATGTGAAAGATCATGATTAATGAAATACTGCAAATTCAATTTTAATAAGGCAAGTTTTATAAAACCAGTTCACACCACTTGCTCTTGTCCTATTCCCTTCCCACCACTTTTAAGAAATATTTTCAATGGAATTTGAAGCCCTTACATTTTATTTATCAATCAGAAAACAAAAGTGACTTAAACAAGAGTAATTTTTACAGATCATCATTATCAATGAAACGTCTTAACTTTAGTGAGCTGAGAGTTGTATTCACAGTTAAATAGAAAATTACCTAAACTGTAATACAAACCAAACATGTCCTGCTAAAAAAAAAAAAAACACAAGATAGCAGCAACTACCTTGTACAAAAAAAATGTAATTAAGATGTACCATATTAAGAGCAGAGAGTAAGATCTTGTGTATGGTGTACTACAATCACCACAATAATGACCATCATGTTTTTTATTCTGGAAGCACAGAGAAGGCTTAAGAGCCTTAATGAAAATGTAAAAGCTAATTACTGATACACCAGGAGAAGAAGAAAGATACTGAACAGGAGGCATCTACACATGAAGCACAGAATATATAGTATTAAAAAAATTAAACATCTGCTGGATCACATCAGGAAAAGTTCAGAAATTGAATTACAGCATTACTTGGCTATACATAAGAAGGACCATTTGTGAGGAATGCTCAGATGATTTAAAGTGAAATTATAATGGTGCCAGTTTAGGGAAATATAGTTCTTTCAATTCCATTTGCTAAAATCCCTGCAAATAGCATATTCATAGCTTTAAAGCAAGCAAACATAATGACAGTGGAGGTAAGACAAGGATAATTATAATCCATTATTGAAGGATAAATTATACTCCTTCACACAACGCAATTTTTTAAGTGATATTTATAGAAAAACACCTTTTAAATTTCTTTCACTGAAAGGAAAGTCAAAAATGAAACAAAAGCTTCAAACACTAAGTAAATAGAAACTTTATCACGTTCTCTAGTTTTTCAAGAGATTCATTACCAAATTTTGATAAAATTTCTTGTTGTTCCTCTCGGGTGGAGAAAAGGATCTTGGGATTCAGCCCCTTTATATTCATGCTATCCCATGGTGGCTGTTCACAGCTAGGTCTGTCTCTGGGCTCCACCTCTACTTCCAGATTGACTTGAAATAAATCAGGATATTTTTCCTGTATGTCACAGGCATCCAGATCATACCTGCAAAGATGCATACAAGTAGATTCTTGATACTGATGGCTAACTAGATTAAATTCACTGCAGTTCAAGACAAAACTTTAAAGCAATTAGTATAAGGCTTAAAACATGCTGTATTTGTTTACTTTTCCCATGTATCTTAAACAGGCGGTATTTTGGTACAGAATTTTTTCTTATATCATGAACAAAACCTCAAGTTTTCTTGAGGTGAGAAAACAAAATAATCTTATTGCAATTAAATTAATCTACTTCCTACACTGACTGTATTTCCTCCCCCCACCATATGTTGGTTAAACAGTTTCAAAGAAAACTTCTTCCAATCTCCGACAAAGAAGTGTCAACATACTTGGCAAATTTCACTGTGGTGGCATTTCGGGGCACAAAACCAGTGTGGAACTGAATCTGAAACATCTTCATTGAAGCCATCTGTTGAAAATAAGAAACACAGGTAAACTGCATAAATCCACATGAACAGTATGCACTGTGCTCTGCCTTTAATAGAATGCAAAGCATTTTCAGTATTATAATATTTTAAAGTGTTTGTTTTGCTACCATTTCAGTTTAATTCCATGTATACTTTATCTTGAGAGAACATTGATAAATCTATTACTGCCAGAAACAAAACAAAAGACCTTGAACCAGATATATCAAATCACTAATCTCAGACTATCAAAGTCTGTTCATTATTTCCAGATCCTGTTCTAGAGGCTGAAACTGCATGAGCTTTATTACTTTTCTGAATAACACTCAAAAACTCGCTGTGCAATAAACTTATCAAGAAATGTATGGCATATATATAAGGACTCCATTCAGAACAGTTTTAAATGTAGCACATTTAAAAGGACACTTCATAAGACACGCAGTGTTCTTCTTCCTGTGCAACTTAAGTCAACCATTCACCCCAGATAGAATTATAGGGCTTTTCCAAACCAATTCATTAAAACCATTCAACTTCCCCAACTCTTTCTTCTGCTGACTGAAAAACTACTTTCCTATGAATGATCACCATGTGAGAGTCCAGAAAATGCTACTGTAGAAGATTCGTGTAGCTCCTGGTCTTGCACAAATCCAAATTACAGCAAACTGGTAAGTCCAAAATGTATCTGCTCCCTGGCTTTAGTTACAACACATATGGAATAGTCTTGCCAGTCCTTACACAGTCATACAGTTATAGTCCAGTAAATACGATATAATAAAATTGAATTATGAAAGCTTTCCTTGTAAATGAGCATTTATTGAATATCATAAACAGAAGTCAAGTAGCAGGCAAAGCACTGCCAGCAGGTTGAGGGAGGTGATCTTTCCCCTCTACCCAGCACGGTGAGGCCACATCTGAAGAGGGAGGTGATCTTTCCCCTTTACCCAGCACGGTGAGGCCACATCTGAAGCCCTGTGTCTAGGGCTGGGCTCCTCAGTACAAGACAGACATGGACATAATTGGAGAGAGTTTCTCCGATCCATCCATCCCTACCCTGAACTACATATGAAAACCTGATCACCCTATTAAATCAGTTTTCTTAATCCCTTGCTTTGCAAGATGTTTCCTACAAGGTAAACTAAATCCTCTTTCAAATCAACTGTGAGGAAGTAGGAGACATTCACAATGCCCAGCTTTAGGCACTTACAACAATATTGAAATGTGGTGGTCCATCTCCATGAGTTCTGCAGAGAGCTTCAGTGGGCAACTTAGAGTACATAAAACTGAGGACAAATTGAATATTGTTCCCTCAAAGCTCCAAACCAGGGTCATCACAAACACTGTTAATGTATCATGTCTTACAGCAGATGGATGAGAAAATTCTAATCTTTCCCAATCAGAGAAACCACATCAAAGAAACCCTATCATCAGTGAAACTGAGATTGCACAAGGAGTATAAGCTAACTTCAGCTGAATTTTCTGCAGTTGTATGCCTTCTTCACTGATGACCTTTAACCATACAGTAGCTATTTTTGTGTGATAGAGAATCATTTCACTGAGCTTTCAGGTTTAGGGTGTTCTGGAAAATATGGACCATGGCACTCTGGGGACACCCAGAGTTGTTTTCCTTTGGTTGCAGTTCGTATGTACAGAATTAAAAAGTTCTGGTTTCTTGTGCAACTTCACAGACAACAATCACTGCCTCAAAAAACTGGCTAGAGGCTTCCATGCAAATATGACAACTATCAATACTGAAGTAATTTCCAGAAATGCTTACCAAAGCATCTTCACGCAGAGCACTAATAATGGACATACTTAACTAGGTTTGCAAAGGTTGAATTCTCAAGTACATGAAAATCTCACACATTTCTTTAAACAAAGAATAGCAAATGAAACCATGTACTTAATGAGAACACAAATACAAGTATGACGCAAAACTGCAACAAGAAAAAGCAAACCCTCCACATAGGTTGTTAAATTTATCATTACCTTGGCTTGTAGTCGGCCTCCTAGTGTTGACCTAGCATGATAGATCACAATGAGAACATCTCCCTGGACTGTTATACCTAGTGGAATTACTGCTTTCCCATCTTCAATTTTAAACTCCCTGAAGAAAAAACATAATCGTTAATTTTGTTTAAAAAATGTTTAGTTTGGTATGTCCAAGGCCTTCAATATCAACCCATAAAAGTCTACTTCAAGTTCTTATTACAGAGAAGGAATTCACTCCAAATGATTAAAATTTAAAAGCTACCTTAAAAATAACAAGATTAACAGTTGCCTACAGCAGAGCAACAGATATATTTGACCCATAGTTCTCAAATCAACTATGGGAGAAACGTATCTTCAAGAAGCTGCCAGGGAATGCAAGAGACAAGATATTATGAAGAAAGCTGTTCCAAAGAAAGGTGCAGAGAGAAACTGTAGCTGCACTTCTGTGATATGTTAGGACTCCCACTGAGGGACAGTGGTAGAGAAAGACAGGGGAAAATGTTATTACAACATCCCACACCTGTTTCTGTTCCTGCTCTCTTCAAATTCATTAAACTCTTTATGGGGCATGGATTTATAGGAAAGCTAGAAAGACTTTGGTATTCTCTCATCTTTCCTCTGTCTGTAACTATCTACACCTAGTACTGCTAGTATCACCTGCAATTCCTGTGTTGTATTAAAACAGCAGACACCAGATCTGTACAGGGGATAATAAGCACTCCCCTTACAGCTACAGCGTCTGAGGGATCCTTACTGTTTCTGTGACTGAGACATGATGTTCAGTTCAGTATGTGTACTCCAGGGATCAGTCTTCCTAGTTCACACCACATGGAGCGAGAGGAAAGAGGGCCTTGCTCACCTCTGCCTGCCCACTATGCTACCCACCATCATTCCCACTTTCTGCAGAAACAGATCCAAGCTATTATAACCATGCTGTCTCTTCCCCATGATTTACCTTTCAAGATCAGCCAAAAAGGGGACAGAGGAGCTGTTCCATACGTTACAGAAGCTTTCTGCTCAACTGGCACATACAAAATGATACTTTCTCCTCACAGTAGGGACTTTGTATTTAAGTTAGTCTAGAAAAACATAATGTGCTGTTTCAGGGCAAATCATAACCTGTACTTACTTCATTTTATCATATTCCTGGGAGGTAGTGGTTACTCTCTCATCTCCCACATAAACTTCACAAAAAGGTCTGCAGCCATTACGCTGCTTACTGAAAAGAGGAACTGGAGTCATGACGATTGATCTGACAAGGATGGGCTTGCTGTGAGGAATAATGGGTTCTTCAGCCATCATGTCACACATGTATTCAATGTATCTGCCAAAACCAAATGGTACTCATTTAGCCAGAGAATCAAATTCTAAAAATGAGTGAACACATAGATGAGTTACTTCTGTTCATATCTAGCCACTGAGCAGTGACAAATGATAACAGTAAAACACTACAAACACTCAACAGCACTTCCAGCAAAAGGATTTTCAAATCTGATAGAATTTCACAAGAGGAAGATGAAACAGAAACATGGAGAAATATTTATGATCCCTAACCAGCCTCTCAATTTAAAGACAGCAACACAGCTTCTGTACAAAAGCCTGACAGCTGCATCACAACAGAAATACATACTGCCCAGAAAACTGAATACAGCACTGCATATGAACTCATCTGCACCTCTGTCCCACCTTTCAGACAACTCCAGACATTGCCTTAGGTCTGTAGCTTTACATATATTCACTTGTAAAACAAATTAGCTGCTCTTTCTAAGGCCTTAAAACACCGAACTAGGAGAACTATTTATTTTGTATCTTACACATAACAGATCAAAGTTGCACAGCAGTTCTGAAGCTAGTAACTCAAGGCTTCCTAAAAGCTTTAAATTTACCCTTACTAATATAAGTTATCTTGTGGAGGACTTGTTAAATATACTCAAAAGTAAACCTGTACAACAGCATAATCTGTCATTTACATGTAACTAATCCTTACTTCTCACCTTTCTAAATCTAATCCTTTTTGTAGGAAACACCCTTACTACCATTGTCATTTGCTACTGAGACTCTATTGCCATAAGATCTATCTTAAATCAAATAATTAGTTTAAAACATTTGTCAAAGCATATGAAAGTCACCTCTGCATGCACTTCTTTAAAAAGCAGAATGCATTCTTACTTAAACAGAAAAGATCGACAGAAATCATTATTGGTGTTTCTGTAGAACTTAGTGTTCTGACACACTAAAACCTATTGTAATAAACTAGCAAACACGGAATAAGTCTTACACACCATGAAGAGGATTTTACACCTAGGAGAGCATTCAAAAGCACTGCATACCCTCGTTTTCATTCCTAACATTTCTTCACTACAGGTCATACTTGATTCACCTTTGATGAGAACATCATGAGTAACTTAAGGGCTCAAAAAATTCAGAACTACTTTCTCTACCCATGATACACCTGTTTTTCCAAGTATTTTGCTATTCAAACACAGACACTACTGAAATAATTTATCTTCCTAAGCAGCATCCTGTAAAAATAGTAGCATATTCACAACTGCATAACTACTTGCTTCAACAGTACTCTACAGACTGATACCATACCTTTTATGAGAAGGCCAAATGCCAGGAGGACAGCGTTTCATACTGAACATATAAACTGCAGCTTCAGCAGTAGTGAAGAGACGACAGAAACACAGAAAAGAACAAACTACAACAGCAGACGCTGCTCTTCCATCCTACAAAAAAAAATTGTAACTTTGTTATTAAACCTAGGGGAAAAAGCATTACAGAAGTTACTGAAGAGAACACTATCTCCTTATTTAATATAATGAAGTCCAAGGTCTAGTGCAATCATTGGATTTGAAGTTTGTACGTGGATTCAAAATGTTTTCATTTTATTTCCACACAGTACAAAAGATAATACAGATCTACTTGCTCAAATGTGAATAATTGCTTTAGCTTAACACTGTCTGAAATTTTTACTGAAATGTTTATTACATTACTATCACTAATACCCATTTTTGAGTTTGTTTCCTGGCTGCTACCTGAAACCCCAGCTCAGTGCTATTTTTGGCTGATAAGCATGGACTTTTGCTACAAGAGAAGTCCTAAGATTCTGAAGAACTAAACCACACTAAACTCTTTAGTCTTCTGACTAAAACTGCCTGAGATTAATAGCTTCCTGCAAAACTAAAAGAAGGAAATTAAAACACTGAACCTCTTTCTGCAGGGATCACAGCTACACACACATCCCAGATTCATCCCTACATTACAAAAGACTGAAGATTCAAGAGGTAATGGTTGACAGAACAGGACCTCTCAAGGGTTTTTGCTAGCAACATGGAACAGATGGTTTTTTGGTAGTTATTTGGCATATGAGCGTGCAAGTGAGGAAGAAGGAAACATTTTTCCTCAATTTGTTTTAACAGGTATTTAATTTCCTCCCAAGCCAGGAAGGTTCTGAACTTTTCTAACCATTACTTAGATTTATGAAAAGAGGGTCCACCAGCACCATAACAGCCAGATCTTTAAAGAGTAGCTCAGCAAATCAGTATTATTACTGCTGGTGTAACTAGCAAGCCCAATGATTTCCAGAAATATCTGAACTAAATGTCTACAATTCTATGGGCTGGACCCTGCCTATTGGTTAAATTTCACACAGACCAAACAAATACATGGTCCCTACCCTGAGACACCTACATTTAGGACAAAACATTAATGAATACAAGGGAAGAATGAAACAACACTGATCAGCATGACAAGCAGTGACCTATGCACACTTGCATTACAAAGCGACTTCCAAATTAAAGCACCACACTGAGGGGAGAAAAATCATTGTAGGAAGAGGTCAGCAAACCCTTTGCAACCATGGCATGATGTCCTCTTGACACTCGCCCTTAAGGTATTTCTAAGAGTTGATAAGATCCCCCCTCAGTCTTCTCTTCTCCAGGCTTAACAGACCCAGCTCTCTCAGCCTTTCCTCATAAGGGAGATAGACCAGTCCCCTCATCATCTTTGTTGACTAGAGACCTCCTCTGGTCTCTCTCCAGCAGTTCCTTGTTTTTCTTGAACTGAGGAGCCCAGAACTGGACACAGTACTTCAGATGTGGCCTCATCAGGGCAGAGTAGAGGGGGAGGAAAACTTCTCTTGACCTGCTGGCCATGCTCTTCCTAATGCACTCCAAGATACCATTGGCCTTCTTGGCCACAAGGGCACATTGCTGACTCATGGTCCTTCTCCACCGAGCTGCTCTCCAGCAGGTCAACCCCCAGCCTATACTGGTGCATGGAGTTATTCCTCCACAGGTGCAGCACCCTACACTTGTCCCTACTGAACTTCAACAGATTCCTCTCCAACTCTCCAGCCTGTCCAGGTCTCGCTGAATGGCAGCGCAGCCTTCTGGTGTATCAGCCATTCCTCCCAGTTTTGTATCATCAGCAAACTTGCTGAGGGTACACTCCATCCCTTCATCCAGGTCACTGGACCCAGAACTGACCCCTGGGGAACAGCACCAGCTACAGGCCTCCAACTGGAGTCGGAGCCGCTGATCACAACCTTCTGAGCTCTGCTGTTCAGCCAGTTCTCAATCCACCTCACTGTCCACGCATCTAGCCCACATTTCCTGACCTTACCTATGAGGATGATATGGGAGACAGTGTCAAAACCCTTGTGGTCAAAGCAGACCACATCCACTGCTCTCCCCTCACCTATGTCCACACATCTAGCCCACATTCCTGACCTTACCTATGAGGATGATATGGGAGACAGTGTCAAAACCCTTGTGGTCAAAGCAGACCACATCCACTGCTCTCCCCTCACCTACACAGCCAGTCATGCCATTGTGGAAGACTATCAGATTGGTCAAGCATGACTTCCCCTTGGTGAATCCATGTTGACTACTCCTGATAACCTTTTCCTCCACAGGATGACGGATCTTGGCTACAAAAATAAGCAACCCTTAGGCATAAAAAAAAAATCATTAAGGCAGCAATAAAAAACAATTGAAAAAAGCTAGATTTTAAGTTTTGTCCCAGAGCCTTAAAGAGCTAGAGGAGTTTTGGGTCTAAACTATTTTGAAAAGAAATAGCCTTCATAAAATAATTTAAACATAACTTTTCGTCATGTGTGTATAACTACCTTGCTTCATTTAAACACAGGTCAAATATAGCTATCTGAAGGAACACTTAAGCACACTTAAAGAGCTGCGGCATACCCAGATGCAAGTCTCCCCGCCATTAAGTTCCACCAAGATGATCCTGTACTCACATCTTTTTAAAGCTGTGCAAGTTTTCAAGGATGGCCATCACTGCATGGCCCCGAAAAACCACAGAGTGTTACTGCACATGTCCAGGAGTTACACCACCCACTGGCATATGTGCTACAGTCTTGACATATCAACAGAACAGGATGCCAGCTAAAAACAGATCCCAGTTATTACCAGTCCAGAAAGACTTAGCTGTAGCTGAAGCAGGTAGCTGCCATTTAAATCTTGTTTTCAACTGCTTGAACTGGATCACTCAAATTACAATGTAAAAACTTAACAATCCACTGCATTATTGCAAACCTCTACAGTAAAGCTCAAAAGACCAGGAAGCCCTACGTGGTTCTGAATCCTGGCCATCGAGAGGCAGTTTCATCTTTACAAAAAGCAACTCTAATATTTTGTTATCCAAGACAGTATATTAGACTAAAACATTCTATCTCCACCAGATAAAGCATTCTTTTCAATCTAGATTTCCTAGCTTTTAAATCTACAAAAATTGCCAGCTAGATGAATCCAAGACACATATTGCAGCTATGAATAATTTCTAGTAGTTCTGGTGTATGCTCTTTACATCACATCTGGCACACAGCCATATATATGCAAGTTTCCCTTATACCTGAGGAAGAGGAATGAATTAGGTACTTTAAAGAAAACACTTCAAGGGAAAGATGTTATACAAACTGGTGTTAATTCATCACATCTGCTTCTTATCTACTTGATTAGCAATCATGTGATACTGAGATACTGTAAGTACTTTAATATAGAATTAGATTCCTAACCACACAGCAGCACTGAAAATCCCATCTGTTTTCAGGAGCTGGCATTAACTTGTTTTTTTCCTTGCAAAACTCTGTTTAAGGAAGTACACTGTGCCAGATTAACAACTCCTCTTT
The DNA here is from genome assembly GCF_000690535.1 of Cariama cristata. Classification (NCBI taxonomy): domain Eukaryota; kingdom Metazoa; phylum Chordata; class Aves; order Cariamiformes; family Cariamidae; genus Cariama; species Cariama cristata. The sequence continues at coordinate 21,009 of NW_009620348.1, forward strand.
CAGACTCTGATAGTGATACTCCATATGGACTACTACACCGTATCAAAGGACTGGTTTTCAATGCTTTCCAGCAGCATCATAAGCATTGTAACAACTTATGTTTCTCTTTTTACTGAGCAGGATAACAAGAACATCAAAATTTTGCAAGCAATTCTTACACAAATGTAACAGTAACCTCATTTTCATATCTTGAACATAATAAATATTCTTTAAATTCATTTGTCCCGCCATATTTGACATGAGGCAGCTCTGTCAAGAGTTTTATTCCTTTTTTGGGTTATATCAAGGTTAATGATACATTAGAGGACAGTGAAAGTTACATAGCAATCTATGACCAGCAAAAGCAAGTTCCACCAAAAGTCTCATAGTCAGTTTCTGCAATTCTGCAGTTAGATTACATTGCAAATAGACAGTAGTGGGAAATGCAGTGTAGACTCAGCTGTCACTCAGAAAACGAATAAAAAAATAGAGCAAATACTGAAATAGTAGAGCAGATTCTTTCTCCCAAAGGCTATTTGGCATTAATCCCTCCTATACACTGCCTTCCACACTACATGCAGATAAGCAAGGGCTACATTACTCCACTAATTTGCCTAAGGAGAAAGTTTATGCAAATAACTTTCCTAAACACATAGCAGGATGGAATTGCCCCCAGGCCTCACAGTAAAGAAAGCCAGTAATATTCACAAACTGAGTGCATACTAGCATCCTTATTCACAATTTAAAGCTGTATTGAGTAAAGCACTTAAACCAATTTCTTACAAGGCAGTGCACAATGCAGACGTTTTTCTGGTCTTGTTTCAGCCATAAATGCATGTTCTTGCATATGCTATAAAGATTCTGAAGATTTGGTGCTCGTCTTGCTGGCCAGCCACATTCAGAAACCTGCAATGAGACAGCAGAGGTGAGAAATGAGATTACATAGTCATATACATTTGCATAGCATAAGCTGTGTATATAAGAGGCACTTTTCCAATTTAATGCCACCTTCAGGTAGAAATTAAGCAAGATGCTAAAGAAAAGCAGTCTCGCACAGCATAAGCACCACTTTATAGGATGAAGTGCAATAAAACTCCAGTCCTGTCTACGGTCTGCTGCACTAGAAGTATCAACAACTCAGATCAAGAAAGTTTCAGATAGTAGAACAAAGAATAAAGTGAAACAGCTTTCGACTTGGTTTGTGCATATATTCTTAGGCAAAAAACCAGAAAAACTTGGTTTGCTTTTACATTTGTCCTTTATTCAAAGAGCCTCAACAGTTAAGTTATAATCCTTCTGCAATTAGTGGCACAAAACTACCAAATAATTAGCTTCACTGCTGAAAGTCTATATTCTTAAAAGCAACTATGCAGTAAAAATGCAGTTTAAGAAACCTGATCCTTGAGCATTTGCAACATCTAAAGAGTTCTGCCAGGACCAAAGAAATAATCTACAAAGCAAGCTGCTTCTATTTCTTTGTAGCCAGGATCACAATTGGTGAATGTGGAAGACCAAGTTTTGCTATCAGCAACACATTTTCTCACCCATATAAAAGAGTTCAAGGGTTACTATGAAATGAATTAACTGACTGAATATCACAAAAAATTTTCAAAGAGATTGGTTTTGTGCCAAGCTCAAGACAAAAGGTTGAAACAAACAGTGTGACATAGAAATTCTCCGAAGCTTTTCCCTGTATTCTAGTATCTTAATTAAAAAAGAGGGCAGTTTCAGAAAGCCTCGCTTTGTGAGAGACTTAAATTCAGCATTCTTTTGTTAGTGAAAGTTTACGCAAAGTCACCACTGAACTAATACAGCTAAGGCAAGCAGTCCTTTATATTCCTGTTCACCACAGGATTCAATGTGGGCTTCAGTACATATCAAATATTACAACAGTAGTAAAAGAATCATATTGCAGCATTACAGCTACAAACCAGAAAACTCTCTAGGAAAGCAGGTATATTCAAAAAAGCAAAAAGAACTGACTTTTTTCTGATTTACTGTTTACTTTCTGCTCAAACACTAGTTTTGCTACAAGATGTAGACCACACAACATTGCTTTCTTTTCCTTTGGTCATGTCTTAAGCTCAAAATATTCTGATCATTAGCAGAATGATGGAGAGTGCATAACCTCTCTGAGCAACCTACTCCAAGTAGGACTTCAAAACTATCATTAACTTCAAAGTTAGAGAAATTTATAGAAGTTCTATGCAGATAGCATACAGCAAGAAAGCAAGAATATATAGTATCATGAATACTTACTAAGCAAACTGTCAGAATGAAGTATTTTAGAACCTGTTCTTCTCTGATCAATTTTAAGGCTTGCCACAATCATCTTTTGCCAGCACTAAGGAAAAACTAAGCTTCCTTAGCTTCCTATGTGGCTGCTCTCACCCAGCAGTGAATAATGAAGTTCAGTCAGTCAGTATGCTTATTGTGCATTTGGATTTCAAAGATGGACAGGGAAAAATTCCCGAATATATTTAAAGAGTTCATTTTCCAAGTAAAACAGCTGCCTTTTTTTTTTTAAACAGAAGGCAACGTTTTGTAGAAACTTCCTAAATACTCCCAGTCAAAAGTGGGCAGGAACCTACAATGTTTTGAGAAGTTATGATCTACAAGTACTTCCCAGCAAAACAAAGATAGTAAAACAAAATGAAGGTCAAAAAGACAAATTTAGACCAGAACAGTTCTAGATCACTGGCAGATTTAGTTGTGTACATATTATCACTTACAGTACCAATACAGTACCAGTACATCAGGAATGTAATTGTATAGGCATCTCAGACTTGCATAATCAAAAAACCATACCCAGGGTAAACAATTTCCCAGTCACAGAATTTATCATTGCATCAACAGAGACTGATAGAGCTTTGTAGGATGAGGAATAAATCAGTTCACTATGTCAGCCCCAGCCAACCTTCCAGCAATGTAGTGCTAAAAAGTACTGCTGAAGAGGTATCTGCTCCAAATAATCATGCAGGAGGTTGCCTGCATGATTAAGCTTTGCCTTCCATGTTGAACAGCTTCTGCCTGAATCTTATACTGAACCAGATGCAGATAAAGAAGTTGATTGCCTCTACCCATAGAGGTAATAATCATTTTTTTCAGGTGTGACAACACTGTCTTTTCTACAAGTTTACAAGGCAACAAAAGGAATGAAGTGGCAAGCACTAGATAGAATATATTAAACATATCTCAGCCTGACAGTTTAACTGAACTTGCAAAACTGAAGTAATCCTAACAATGCCTCTGCAGGATAAGGCTTCCTGTAACAAATAATGCTTCTAGACTCTCCTTGGGGAGTATTGTGAGGAAGGGGCATGATCACTACAGACCGTATAGGTGAGGTGTAGTGTGGCCAGTGCTAGACAACTCACAGTAACAGTCTCCACTGTTGAGCTGCTTACAGGACAGTTGGGGTGTATTTAGGAGCAGATGTTAAAGTCCAGTATCTCAGTACCTAACAAGCAGTCCTCACTACCTTGTTAATGAACTAGGCAAATGTCTTAATTTTAGTATCAGAGAAATAGCCAGAAAGGCTAATGGAGGCTCAGCTAAGCTATACCAGTATTTCAGGCAGCAGCAACAAGCAGTCATATGGGAGTCAAATGGTATGTAGTGGGACAAGGAAAAAGTCCAGCAAAGAGGTTGTACGAATCAAGTCACCAAAGGAGTACTACCTTTGATAAAGGAACACCTCTGAATGTAGGAAAGATTGAAATTTTAGTAAGATTTTTAATTATGTTAAGTATTCTCCATTTAAATATGAAATATCTAAGGTACATGTACATGTTTTCAAAGATATCACTAGCCTAGGAAACACAGATTTTAGACAGCAAAATTAAAGATTAGTCTTTAATCAGTTAAGTTTGGATTGAAATAAAAGACAAGCAGAATGTAAGTTATTCTTCGACCTTATGTTTATACTTATTCTTTTGTCATCTTTTTGATTGTGCAGCCTACTTTAAGGTATTTCACAATAAAAAGCTGAAGGCATAATCAACGTTGTGTTGAAAGACCTTTCACAGAAATACACAAAACCTATACACACCCTATTATGGAATCTTGAAGGCCTGTATGTGCGTGGAGAGAGATTGTACACAGCATAGTGGCCAGGATGTTTAGAGTCCAGACATAACCGCACATCTTCTATGTTATTTTTGATGGCAGATTCCACACCTTCAGCTGGAAAGGACATCACTGAAGCCAGAACAACAAACATCAGGTGAAGTATTCACTTTTTTCATACATTAAGAACAATCAGAAATTATTCTCAAGACAGACATAGCTATCATACCAGCAATTCTGGAAGTGATGTAGGATATATCCAAGTCTCCTTTTGCATAACTGAAATAGAACACATTGGAGTTAATATTGGGAAACAGAACCATTCAAGCCATAAAACTAAAACCCAGGTCTCTCACATTATGCCTGTCACCATGAATAGTGTTTCATTTCTTCCATCTGAGGCTTGTTACCTCACACTTCAAGGTTTTCAGAGTAGAAGCTGTATTTGAACAGTTACTCATTTACATCAGTTGCAACAAAACCGTCTCTGGGGATTTCGTACAGATGCCTTAATTTTTTACTCATTCCCCTAGCTCCTGCGCTTACTGATAAACATTTATTGTAGGTATCACTTCCAAAGTCTAATGAGGATGCATTAACATCTCTAATGGAGGACATCATAATGCTTAAAACAAAGACCATCTGTTGAAATATTACATTTTAAATTACATAACTCTGGTATATTACTATCAGGTCCAGGTGGTCATGCTGCCCAATTTCTGTATTCCACATAAATAGAAGGTACCCAAATCTCTTTCCTCATTTAAATAATTCCTAAAAAATTCACTTCCAAAACTCCCATAATAAGCAAGTCATTAATCATTACTCATCTCTTTCTCATACAGTTGTGCACAGTTTTAAAGAGCAGCCTTCTAAAAAAAATTATCTCCCGGTGATTTTTTTTTTTTTTTAAGTCCATTCCCTTCATCTGTATATAATCACCCACCTTATGCCAATAATTTACTATTTTAAGAGCACTATTTTTTTTGTTTCTAGGGTATCTGCTACATAGCAGGACAAAAAAGCCGGAGAAAAACACTGAAGAGCTCCAGTGCAGGCCAACACCCTTGAGTATAATCACGTAAGTCTGCACTTCTGATTGGCAAAATAGGAACACATACAGAATTTAGTTTAGACATCCTTAAACTTATGTAAGTCAGTAAGATGTTATCTCCAGAATATCAAAATGCCACCACAACACTATGACGCATGTTTAAAGAATGCAGACGCACTATCAAAACAATATTTTTGTATCATTGCAAAGTTTCAAGACACTGCTTAAAAGAGCAGACATAGGATACTGCACTCAGATTCTGAAATATAAGGAGAGAACATTTATGCTTTGATTCCTTACTGCTTGTTAGTAAACATGAAGAAGGCTGGAGGGATTGATTAAAAGGTTATTGAATTTACAAGGATTGGGAGGAGGATGTTAGATAAGGCAAGAACAACTGTTCTGAAAGCAAGGACATTAAACAGTGTTTACATGGAATGGCGTAATCTGTGTCCTAACAATGACTCAAAGTATCAAGAGAAATTGAAATCACCACAAGGAAGTTTGAGAGTCTCACTAGACAAAGCACTAAATAACTCAGCCTTGAAAAATCTTGCATAAGGAGGTAGACAAAACGGCCAAGTAAACATTATTTCAAAATTCTCTGCACCTTTGGAAGGACATAAATTCATCATGTAGCTAAAGCGGTAACACTGTTGCAGCCAAACTAAGGCAGAAATTTACATTCAGCACTAATCATGATTTCTTACTAAAATTAGTGATGAGTATAGTCCTTTATATGACTGAGAAGTGTCAAATCTTATTTGTTGCTTACACCGCCCAGCTTCAAGCAAGAAAACATGCAGATCATTGTAATGATATCAATTTTTTTGATATTAAGATAAAGAACCACCTAATATGATAGCCTGAGAACAAAGAACCATTATCTCTTCAATGCTGTAACACTGAGGTTAAGCAGCAACTTTAAACAGAAGCACAGAACAATTAAGAGCAAAAAACCAACAGTCCTCACACATTCCTTTGGGAATATTTTCAGATGTTGACTTCTCACTAGCAGTATCACTCAATTCAGCTTGCCATTTTATGTTTGTCTAAATTAAAATGCAACACTATTAGGAGCATGGTTCTCGTCATACAGACATTGCTGAAAAAGTGCAGCTTGGTATGTTAACAACGAGCACTGCCAACTCAAGCTTGCTGTTTCGCAGGAAAAAAAATCTGTAAGCCTGTTAAACTGAAAAAGCTTCAGCATGTTTGTGCAGTCTTAATTAAAATGTAGCTGATAACTGCAAAATCAACACAAGTCTCTTAAAACATGTGACCTTGTCCTTGAATTATTATTTCTTGAACTTTACTCTGAAGATTCTAGAGCTATTTCAGTAGTAAGACCTGAACACAAAGTACTCTGTTTTTAGTGAGTTTCATGTCAGACTGGTAACTAAGCTTGCTTTAAATGACAGGAGGGTGAAAAACTGCATATTCTTCACACTGATAAGCATTCCTACACATATCAAGATATAACACTGTAACTAAAAATCAGGAATAAGGTCTTTCATCTTGTTAACAGTAGAAATTTCATTTACATAGCATGTTGCTGGCCAGTGATAAAGGTAGAAGAACATGCAAACAAATCAAGATACTGCATGCAGGGTTTCTGGCTTGCGACCCATATGGAAAACTTGGTGTGCTTTTTATGGCTCTAATTAGGCTAAAAAGGAAAGTATGTGGTGACACCAATATTTAGTCACTTTTCTGATGATACTAGGCTACTTCAAGGCTTTAGTGAGAAGTCTAGTGGGAAATGTAGCAAACAAGATACGAATTCTCCTTTTGCAGAATAAATACCTAAACAAAATCAGAAGCTTTTATTAGATGTTAAAAACTTTTCACTGTGTAAATGGCTGGCATTATCAATCTTGCCAGAAAACAGCTGCACTTAAAGACCGTAACTACTATTAAACAAAAGATTATTCCAGCAAATTAAGTTAAAAACAATTAAATTAAAATTAACAATGAAATTCACAAAATAAAACTAGTTAGCATACAGCACAAACTTCTGCAACAGTGCATAGTCACCTAGTGTTACTAACAGCTGAAGATGGGAAAGAATGACAGACTAACCAGCACAGCTACAATGTGAGCACACAAACTATTATCTTCAGTTAAATGATGTTCTAACACTAAGCAATCTTCCTCCAGACATCTCTACACTCAGAACAGTAGAAAAACATCTATTCATTAGTAAACACTACCATTTTTGAAGCCTATTTTTTAAAAGCCAGGAAGAAATGCAGCACTGAAATTCACATCAATTCACAATCAAAATGCTACCACTTGGTTTTGCTTTGTAAAACTGAATTAATCATTCAGCTACCTAGTACAACACAAAGATCCATGAAATAAAACATTCATGCAGGATCAAACCAGAAACAAAATTATCTTAGCAGCAAAGAAAGCTAGCAATAAAAGGCAGCTAATTGTTCCCTAGATTACTAGATCACAATCTCTTCAGTGAAAGAGACTATCCTGACTAAGCAAAACAAGACTGATCATTAAGTTTTACATGCTGCTTTCAATACCAGTGAAGACCAGATACTTAAAACATTTAGTTATGTTTTTCGGCACGGCACCTGTACCCTGTGTGGATGCAGATCTCAGTAAGCATAAAAGCTGGTCATGGGCACAGCAGCATCACAACCAAGAGACGGATGAGCTGAACAGAGGTATACTGAGGCTTCATGGCTGCAGACCAAGTTATTGGGCCCACAGGGGTATATGTGCTGGAAAAAAGTTCCCTTCTGTGCAAACGCTGCTCTGTCGTATCAGGACCATGCACAGAGCAGTGCATACCTGCTCTAAGTGTGTATACACCCTAGTACCTTTTTTAGGTCAGTTTGTATCAATAAAGGGTAGAACCTCTGTTGCTCTGTGTTCTCTCTCACGTAGCTATAAACTGCTTCTGCTGGACCTGAATCTGCAACGGAGACTGTGACACCTGGAAGTGAGGTGGTCTGGGGGACAATCAAGATGGCCCACATTCACACTCATGCTCCTAGTAGCCTGTGACATGTTTTAGTTTTCACACTTTATCATTTACTAGGATAAGCAAGAGATCAAAATTTGAATTAAAATAAAGGCAGCTATGGGACAGAAAAAAATCAACTTTTTTGTAGCAACTACAAAACACTAACTCTGCCACTGCAGTTTGGATTCAGTGAGAAAGAAGTCTGTCTGCAGGTAACGGAAGTAACTCCACAATTCAGAAAACCAACGATAAGTAGGAAGGAGAGAGCCTACCTAATGAGATGGCAGACTCCAACACGAGGAGTGCTTAAGTGTAGTGAGGAAAATGCACGACAAGGAAGAGACATTTTAGTTTGTCCAGAATGTCTGCTTCTCATGTTGGTTGAAGAGTTTTGGAAAGGCAGTCAAGGATGCAACAGTAGAAGAGGTATTCTCACATCCCTGATGGTGTCAGCTGTAGCCAAACACAAGTTTGTAAAGGCAGAGAATGACCATGACAGAAACAGCTACGTCCCACAGTACATGCAAACAAAGAATTAACACTTCAGCTTGATTAAAGCATAAATAGTTTAAGAATGCACAAGCCCAGTGGTGTGACTCTGAGCAACCCAGTGAACGGTAAATGCTAAGAATGGTAAAAGCTAAAAAACTGAGACTACCTTAGGTCTTGCATAACATTAAGTATTGCTCACATTAATTCTTTTCTTTTTTAGTTTCATGTTTAATTTCAGTGAACTGTTAAATACAATTAAGATTCAAAATACATGACAGACTTACCAAGGAATGAAAATTACAAAACTAAAGGCCAATAAGGAATATTGGCAAATTACAAGTGGAAAGAGTTTCTCTTCCAGTATTGACTAAGTATTATCTGGAAAATAAGTATTGAAGTAACTGCTTCTCACTGGCATAAGTGTGTACTTGATGCATTCTCTCCTTTTCTTTCACTCCCCAACCCAGGACCAAATTCACTTGGATAACACAAGAAAACAAAAAGGCAGTTGTACAAAGACAGAGAGTCCTCCACAAAACCAAGATTTGTTTACGTTAGTGCAAAGCATAAACAAAAATCTGATAGTCTCACAAACTCTGTCAACAGAGGTGATGTGCACAAGTCACCTGAATATAAACCCTTATTCAATCAGCCTAGTCCAAAACATCTGTGAGAGACTGATCTCCTCAGGATGAATCTTGAGACTTAACATATACTGCCAGACAATCCTCTGTCAATCCATCACAGCCCATGGAAGTGCTGTAACCCCCATTAGCTGGAAAAGGCGTGGGGCTCATTGATCTAATATGGGTATTACAATACTCCTACCCACTAAGAGCTACAAACGAAAACCAGGTCAAACAATTACATTCACAAGCTACTCAATTCCAGTAAATATCCACATGTGACTTTCTGTAATTAATACAAATAAGATGTAAACGTAATAAGCTTTTCTTGGACTAATATTTACTAAGTTCCACAAGACACGCACAAAAATGTCTCCAGCAACACTCATATTCCTGACAGAGGCTCAAACACTTCCACAAAGTAAATAGTCATGCTAGATAAGGTTTAAGGTAGTTCAGAGGATTCCAATAATCCCTTATGTCCCACACAAATTTAAGGCATAAATCACCCTACCATCAGGCTCTGTGCAGGACTCGAGAGCCTCAAGTTCCATCTGAGTCATACTTTCCCATTTTTTGACAAAAAAGGGATTCTAACTAAAGTGCCAAGCATATAGTTCAGCAACAGAGCACTAATGCAAATTCACAAGTCACATAGTGTCATGGTTTAGCCCCATCCAGCAACTAAGCACCACACAGCCTCTCACTCACTCCTACTCCCTCCCAGTGGGATGGGAAGGAGAAGCAGAAAACAGTAAAACTTGTGGGTTGAGATAAGAACAGCTGAATAACTAAAGTAAAATAAAATACAATACTAACAATAATAATAATAATTTAAAAATACTTTAATAATAACAATGAAAAGGAATACAAAAAAGCCAAGAAAGGACAAGTGATGCACAATGCAATTGCTCACCACCCACTGACTGATGCCAAAGCAGTGATCGGGCCCTCTTGGCCAGCTCCCTCCAGTTTATATACTGAGCGTGACGTTCTATGGTATGGAACATCCCTTTGGGTACTCTGGGTCAGCTCTCCTGGCTGTGCTCCCTCCTAGCTACTTGTGCACCTCCTCGTTGGCAGAGCATGGGAAACTGAGAAGTCCCTGACTCAGCTGTTGCTAAGTACTGCTTATGCTAAAACATCAGTGTGTTATCAACATTATTCTCACACTAAATCCAAAACACACCGTACCAGCTACTAAGCAGAAAATGAACTCTGTCCCAGCCAAAACCAGGACACATAGTAACTCTAAGAATAAGGTAAGATGCAAGATTTATTTTGGGCAGTCACCATAATCTAAAAAAACACTTGTAGAGAAGAGTATTTGAACTAAACAGCATCTTTTCAGATGTAGTACTCACTGTCCTATACTTCAGAAGCTGCCAAAGGAGCTCTGTAGATGCAGCTGGATGTACAGTTACTGTTTTATTCCTTGCACACTACACTTCTTATGGAACCAAAGGAAATCATACAAAGTAAAAAGCCACACACACCTGTTAGGTAAGAGAAATAAAAATAAGGTGCAGGCACAGCATAAGCCATTCCATATTAAAAAGTCAATTTTAGACAGTCCTAATCCACCAGTAGAAAAGGGGAAAATGGCACAAGATGAAATTCAAAAGAGTAATTAAACTTCCAGTGGCCTTTAAGGAAGAAACTGCTTGCAAGAGCAGGAAGAGGAAGCTTCTTCAAACATAACTGACTGATGGAGGTATAACAATCCAGAGTCATGTGGAGACAAGAGCACAAGAAACTGAAGTGCAGGAGTGCTTCAGAAGCATGTAGTACACAATCAAAATACGGTACCAGCATAAGATCTAATACAGGAATACAGGCATGGGAAAGCAGGGCTTGTAACTCTGCCTAAGGTAGAGAAGAATTTAAGTGTTACCTGTCAAAAAAAGTAACTTCTCCACTGCGATACTTAGATCTAAGCAAAACTGGCAGAATTTAAGACAAGGAGTTAAGTAAACTTTGAGTTTATAAACAGTAGAGCTGTCAAAGGCAAGGAATCTGCAGAGTATTTCTATGTTTTACCACACAGTAAATTTCGTTTAACAAGATACCACAAAAAGAACACAAGTAGGACTGAAAAGGAGGGGAGAGGAAGATCAGTTCCACAGAAGGTAGCACGTACACAGCAATGAAGAACAGAGGCCTGCAAGAGAGCATATGCCAAAGAAATAAAACGGAGAGCAGTTGCTTAAAAGTTGGTAGTTCATCATGTTACTTCATACATGGAATTCCTACAGCGCTGCTAAGCTGTTAACAAGTCACCACTTCTCATCATGCAACAGTTCATTCCCCTTTACCTCCCTCCTCTTCTCTTGATTTCCCAGGGTGACAAGTTTGATGCTACCGTGCCAATTGTTTCTGTAGAAAGCTTAAGGACAAACCAAAGCTGTGTAGCTTTTGCAATCTTTAAAAATTAGAGGACCTGGCCTTTCTAAGCCACACATAGGAAGTTTAAACAGACTAAGTGTAAGAGCAAACAGCTAAAAATGCACTTGAACTGGCTACAGAGGTGCAAGAACTACAGACCTAACTTATCTGATCATTACAAACACTTCAGAGCAGCACTATGCACAAGTTCTATTCAGTGACAGAAAAACATTGCAAGCAATAGACTTCACAAGCCATAGCGCAGTATCCCAATTAAAGTCTTACAAGCCATACAGCAAGAAACAAAGCTCGGTATTCCTTAGGAGGCTCTAGTTCAGTCATGGTATTCAGTAGTGACTCACCTGCTCTTCCTAGAATTAAGAAAAAACTTTTGCATCGCATAAAATTTTAGTATGAGTTAAAAAAGTATGAATCATACAGATTGATTAATATTGATCATATAGAGGTACTAGAAACATTTTGAATGGGGCTGAAAATGTTGATTAGAAAAAATAATCACACATTAGGTATCTGAGAACACATACATCAAAATTGAAGAGTATTATTTCATGTCATGCAGGGCAAAGGAGACAAACAGTGCAGATCCTCTCACTTTGTCTTGAGGGCATATGATCCCACCTGAAAACTAAACTGGACAGAAGAGCTCATACACTAATTGCCTGTAGTCTTTCTTCTCACTTCCATTCCCATTATTTGTACCTTTCACCACTCTACCTTTTTTTCCTTCCTCTCTTATTCATGGAGGCCCAATCTACTAATTCAATTCATTCATTCTGAACCGTGATAGTCCTATTCCATACCTCTCCACCCTGCTCCAGCCCCCATGTGCTCATCTCTCACAAGCTTTCAGTATCTAAAATACAGCAGGGGAAGCAGTACTTACGGACAGGCTTTTGCCCTCAACATTCTCATTCCTCGCACATGATTGCTAAAGTAACTTTTGTATTAATATCATTCATAAAATCTCAGGGCTAGCTACCAACTACTAGAGCTCATACTTGGAAAAGTATGTTGAATTTGATAATTTCTGGAGTAAGCTCCTTACCCTTTCATTTAGAACTCTTACCAGCAAAATTTAAATTTTTTTAATTTTTTTTACTCACTTGGCCACAGACTGGATAACTTTAGAAGATGTATCCTTAATATTAGTGAAAAATCGCTCTGTTCCACCCCTCAGAATATCAAAGAACCCTCCATAAGTCTGGTCACATTCCGCAACGGTCAGGCCTAGAGTAGTCGAATAAAAATAATTGTACTTTAAGTCATATCCTGGAATGGGCTCCATACTAAAGCAAGTTGCCTACAAAGCTGGAAGTTAATGCACATACAGGCTACACCTCGGTGCAATGCAAGTTCTAAAGTTCTCCTTAACTATGACCTATGCAAAAAATAGTACTTCCTGTGGTCAGGAGGTACTAGCAAACTACTTAACACACTGTTTAACTGACTGTTCGCATTTAAGAGGAAACAAGGTAAAAAATTTCTGAAAGTAAAGCATTTATTTCATATCGCCAGTACAGCAAAATGCTGTCTTTTTTCAGTATCAGTCTCCTGAAGTGCACCTTATCATTAGCAAATCTACTTAAGCACCCCCAGCAGACACATTTTAATGCAGGGCTTCAAAAGCAGCTGGCATAAATAAGTTACTTTTTAAACACAACATCCCAGCTAGCACAGCGTCCCAGCACAACACCCTTATTAATATGATTGTATACAACAAACAGTACTCGTTCCTGCACAAAACAGATGGCCAGACAGTCTTTTGATTATAATCCCATTAGGAAGCTGGATTCTTCCACAGAAATGGATACATAGATAACATTACTGCAATAAATATTACTCAATTTCAAAAGTTTCCCTGGAACATTAATATCTTTTGTCTCATTGGCAATTCAGCATAAGTAATATGAAGCAAGAAATAACAAGCTGGAAGGAAAATTGAACATAGTATGAAATACTCCCTTGATACCTTCTATGTCAATTGAAATGTTACATATTCACATATGATATATGATAAGATGGGTGCAGAAACTGCTTTTGAATAAGAAATTAGCTGCAAATAAACCTATCAAGCTTCTCATTTTCCTTACTATACTAAGTGCAAGTATTTTCAACTGAATGAACTCTGGAGTTACCTATTTTTACAGAATGGGTACGTCAGCTTTTAATTGTGTCATTTTGGAGATGTGTTTTAGCTGACTCAATTTAGTACTGCTAGTCCAAATACTCTTTTTCCTCAGATGGAACCACAACTCCTTCTCCTCACCATTGATGTCCTATGGTGCAAACATCTCTGGAAGTCCTCCCTGCAAAAATCCTCCCATAATTAGCTGGGCTCAAGGCAGTATCAGCTATGGCTATTTCTGAAAGTACTGACTGGACAGCCAATAAACTGAGTTTAGGCTGCTGCTTTTTCCCTTTGAGGCTGTCAGACATGAGTCTTTTGGAAGTGACAAAACTAAATAGCTTTAGACTATGATCACTCTGTCAGATGCACTTCAAACTACCATGGGGGGGTGATAAGTCTTTGGGGGGGGGAGGAGAGAAAGGTGGACCCCAGATGCTTACAGAAGTATTTTTTCCTCATATAGGCTTTTCGCAGGCTAAAATAAACACGTCAGGTCAATGACTCCTTAGCATTAATTAATTACTGTGGTCCATGGTCAAAATCCCTGCAATTGCTTCCATGTTTCCTTATTGGACTACCTCAGTGGTTAGACACCAATCCTGTTTTAGCAGGAAGTTATACCAAAAACCACAGAATGGCTGCTATCTTTTTAAGTTGTAACATATCTGATGTTAAGGAATTGTTCTTGGAAAGCAAAGACAACTGTCATTTTCTACACCAAAGATCCAATATTGTGCACAAAGCAGGATATGTTCTGATTTCAGTAACTTCTGCCACAAAGCAACAACGTTTCAGTTAAAAAAGACAGCACTTCTGAGAAGTTTAACAGTTTAAATTTAAACTCCTCTTAAATTCTCTTTACATAAGACACTTTCAAATATCGTTGCCTTATTGAATCAGCAAGTTTTGGATTTAAAATAAGCCATTTTTATTCATTTGTCACAACCTGAAGACTACTTTCTCTACACCTTTTGCTCTTAAGAACATTATTACTTATTGTATCCACCACTTTCATCAAGTTTTAGTTCACTTATTTCAACTCTTCTTCCTCTACAGATCAACAAGGTATTTTAGTTTCAACTATTTTACATAGGAAACAGAATTTTATCTTGCCCAGCAGTGAACCTGAGAAATTCGTATCTGGATGTATCAACGTACAAACAAACCCTGCAAAAGTAAAAAAAGGTTAGAAACAGTGATATAAATGCAAAATAGCTAGTACTTGTGCAAAATGTCTAAAACTCCCAAAAGGTTTTTTTCACATAGAAGATACACAATTGGTTTTACACTAAGATGATGTCTCTTTCTGCACTTACCTGCATTGTACATATTGTTGAGCTGTCCTGCAGGCTTGGAGCTCTGTGAAACAGAGGTTACAGATGTCCGAGGCTGAGCATTGTTTCCATAGCCTCCATTTTGTTCCAGGAGCTGAGGAGATAAATACTCACTATGAGTATTTTCTTGCCAATTGAGCCAACTAGTTATGCTTTGTAAATTACTTTTACTTGGGGACAACAAGCAAGGTGAACCCCAGGAGAAAACCAGGAAGTTAAGATACACTGATTGACTTGCAGTATTGTGCAAACTAAGCATCAAACAGAAGACACCTAAGTGGGTTTCAAATTAGTGTAGGCAGGGCCTTCGTATATTAGATTTTTCTGTGCAAGTTAATTACGATTAAAGGCAGAATGTCAAACAGAGCACTTGCCTACTAAAGAATGACCCAAGATGAGTTTTTCAACAAGCAGTAAGAACTACAACTAGTTTCCTCTAACGCCATGCAAGTTCTGTGCTTCAAAAGGCACATTTTCAAAGATCTTACAAGTGATACAGACCAATTCAACCGAATTTCAAAATAAATTAGTATGAAATTTTCAAAAGACTAAGGAACAGGGGACCTGCTCTGACATCTGTTACTAAACTCACACTCAGTGGATAAGGGAGGAGAGAAAAGACACCTAATCAATAATACTTCTTATGAGGCATCTTTACCTCTGTGATGGGGGATTTAGGATTCACATTCCTAGCTGCTGCAATCTCCTGCAGTTGATTCACAAGTTCAGTGATCGACAATCTCTCCTCTGGGTTCACCTTCAAAGTGGAGCCTAAAAAAGCAGATTCAGACAATACAACAGAAACCCTTCAGAGCTTTTCTCCCAGCAGATAGTAATTTCTTCAGTACACTCCAGTGCACTTAGCAATCAAACACCTGAACAGAGTGGAGCAACTGCTAAATCCATATCCAAATATCATTGTCATAACAGGTATCCATGAAAAAGCACTATTTCAGGTTAAGAATATTTCAAATATTAGGATCAGTTAGTGAATAACCTCAGAAATAACTTTTTATCTAATAGTGATGGAGTTGGAGACACACGTCTGGCACTGTAATTAATGTTTCCAGTAATCTATTTGAAATTTAAAGAAAACAGAATTTCTAAAGCAAATTCAAAGAAACCAAGTCAAACCACTAGTTATTCCTATGGACTAATTCAGATCCTAAGCAAGTCAGGCAACAGCACTAAAAAACCCAAAAGATTCATTAAAAATTTCCAAGTTTTTTGATAATGGATTAAAATTTTTAATAAAACAAGAAGCTGTTGCAGTTAACCTTCTTCAACATCACATATCAATAACAATTAATTATCATTAATACAACACTGTTAATAATAAGATGTATCCATAGACATCAAATCAAGTAACATTGTAAACTTACGAATGAGATCATGAAACACAGAATAGCGGCTGTCATTTTGCGGGATGACATATTTTCCATTAACTATACGAAGTTTAGCTCCATCTTCAAATGGATGTTGCCTAAAGCACAGCAAGTACAGGATACAGCCCAGAGCCTACACAGAAATAAAGGCAGAAATATTTCATAGAACCATAGAATCATTTAGGCTGGGGAAAAAACCTTACGATCATTTAGTCCAAACGTTATCCTAACACTACCAAGTCCACCACTAAACCATGTCCCTAGGTGCCACATCTACACACCTTTTAAATGCCTCCACGGATGGTGACTCTACCAGTTTGCTGGGCAGCCTGTTCCAATGCTTGACAACCCTTTTGGTGAAGAAATTCTTCCTAATATCCAATCTAAACCTCCCCTGGCACAACTTGAGGCCATTTCCTCTTGTCCTATCACTGGTTACTTGGGAGAAGAGCCCAAACCCCACCTCACTACAACCTCCTTTCAGGTAGTTGTAGAGTGACAAGGTCTCCCCTCAGCCTCCTCTTCTCCAGGCTAAACAACCCCAGTTCCCTCAGCTGCTCCCCATCAGACTTGTTCTCCAGACCCTTCACCACCTTTGTTGCCCTTCTCTGGACTCACTCCAGCACCTCAAGGTGTTTCTTGTAGTGAGGGGCCCAAAACTGAACACAGCACTCGAGATGCGGCCTCACCAGTGCCAAGTGCAGCAGGACAATCGCGTCCCTAGTCCTGCTGGCCACACTGTTTCTGATACAAGCCAAGATGCTGTTGGCCTTCTTGACTACCTGGGCACACTCCTGGCTCACGTTCAGATGGCTGTCAACCAACATCCCCAGTCTTTCTCTGCCAGGCAGCATTCCAGTCACTCTTCTCCAAGTCTGCAGCATTGCAGGACCTGGCATTTGGCCTTGTTGAACCTCATACAATTGGCCTTGGCCCATCAATCCAGCCTGTCCAGATCCCTCTGTAGAGCCTTCCTACCCTCAAGCAGATCAACACTTCCACCTAGCTTGGTGTCATCTGCAAACTGACTGAAGGTGCACTCGATCCCCTCGTCCAGATCATTGATAAAGGTATCAAGCAGAACTGGCCACAATACAAAGCCCTGGGGAACACACTTGTGACCGACTGCCAACTGGATTTAATTCCATTCACCACAACTCTTTCGGTCTGGCCATCCAGACAGTTTATCCAGCAAACAGTACACAGATATCATGGTGGTGTCACAGCAGGCACAACACTGGCAGTGGCAGCTGGTGGCGCTGCCAGCCCAGGATGGGTATAAGAAAGGCTGCACCAGCCCAGGCTGGCAGGTGAGCAAGGGCAGGGAGGGGAGGGCACAGAGGCAGGGGCTGCCCATGGTGATGGATGGTGGCTGCTTTGTACTACACTTGGATGTCCAGACAGGGAAACAACCAGACCACAGCACACTCCTTTCCTCTTCCTCCTCTGCCACTGAGCTGGAGAGCTGCCAACAGTCTACAGGACAGATAAGACAACACCAACCCCTGCCCCATGGTGGTCTTACAGGGGGCTGGAAGTTCCCCAAAGCCATAGGCTCTGAAGGTCCCCACAGCCATGGACAAAAGGAGCTCTGCAGCACCCACCTTCGTGTGAAACTTATCACAGCATGAAAAAAGTTCATAAATACAAATTTTCTGATTCATGAACTCACTGGCTCGTTCTTCTTGTTTGTGCCGTCTTTAAGTCAGGTAATTATATTTCAAGTAGAATTTTAGGCTATAAAATTGATTAAGCTTCCTAATACTCCTTGCAAATCACAGGTTTCAATCATCAACTGCTGACTCATGCAACTCTATATATATGCCCAGTGCTTTAGAGATCAGCTTCACAGCCCTTTAGAAATAATTAGTCTTGATGCTTCTCTGAGGACAGAATGCTAGTGAAACATTCATTTGTTTGGCACTTCAATTACAGAACTCCAAGCAGCAATACTGCTATTACATTTGGGGTTTTTTCCCTTTCATGGAAGTTTTCAGATTAAGGGATTCTCCTGTCTTTTTAAAAAGACATTACAATACATCCATTTTATTAATTTCAGAGTATAAAAAAAATGACTAGTCTTGTGACACTGGACATGTTCAAGAACAGGATTTTTCTTACAAAAAGGCTCAGAAGTTTTATTTCATATCTTCATTCTGTGCTTCAAGGAGACATATTATTTGTGGGGAGAGAATTTGGTCTTTTGTATTTCTAACCCAGATACACTGTCATGCAATGCACCAGGTAGGTAAGCGTCTAAGTACTATTCAATTTGTTTAAATGACACTAGGGGAATAGAACATCATCTCTGAAACATTTATTTTGGTAAAGATTTGAAGAAAATAAGCCTGAAATTACGGTCCCTTTATTTCCTACTGTCAGGCAGCTAACGAATTCTTATAACAAAACTCCACACCATTTTCAGTCAGGTTCATTCAAGCCTCAAAAATTACAAAACCAGGACTACCATATCCTGGGAACTTACAAGTTCGTTGGTGTGCCCCAAGTTAAGACCTGTGCACCCTGACAAGGGAACAACCATCAAAACCAGAAGTCAGTTTTGAATTCTAATCTCTGAATAGTCCAGGTGTTATGGATTAGTTAAGTAACAGATGAAATTATCCTAAGTAAATTTAAATTGATACATATATTTTCATGTAAGTTAACATATGAAACATACTGGCAGAGTTATACTATTGTAATAGAACCATGTTCCATCTGACCTATAAAAGTTTGTTAATAAAGCATCCAATACCTCCAAGAAAACATTTGCACAACAGACTGGAAAATTCCTCCTCAAAGTTTCTTCTGAACACCAGTTTCGTTGCTTGAGCATATGGGCTTTTATAACCCCCACAAATAAAACAAGCCAGTGAAGACATCTGCTCACTGCCTCCAGTCCTCCATGTGCACTATCTTCAACTGTCCTTGCTTGTCAATTTATGCCAAGAATAGTTTCAAAGATCTGAACGTTATTAACATCTCAAAGATCTGAGATTTAGTTACTCCAAAACGCTTACTGAGTCTCTCAATCCAGGGCCAGAAAAAAACCATATATATTAATTCTGTATTGTTGTATAGCAAACATTTTCGTCAGTCTGTTGATAAAAAGCTCTCCATAATGTATACACTGAAGCATCATATAGTCCACATTAACTAATCCAGCAGGGGAGTACAGGAAATACCACCTACTCTGACACAGAAATGCCTGTTTACAAAGAATTAAGGCAGATCATAATTTATTTGGAGGAATAAAACTACTCCCTGTGCAGTCTGAGACACCGTACACATCAGAAGCGAGCATCCACAGCCACATGGGGGAGAAAAGCACAAGGGCAATTAGCTGAACACACCAGAAGTGAAGAGGCCACTTGGATTTGATCTTTGCTTTAATTGCTAGAGAATGTTTTTCATTCCCTCTGCTTTATCTGTAAATTAGGATTGTAACAGTGATACATTTTGAATATTTTAAACACCAATTGCAATTCAATTTGGCTCAAAGGTAATTCCAGTTGAAGCAAGGCAGTTCAAAGCCAACACCATTCACATAGCCTCAGCATTGATACACATAACAGAAGGGCTCATTTCCCCAAGATGTTGCCCCACAGCTGCCAACAGTCCCTCTACAGAAGCTGCCTGAGTCAGTCTGAGCACTCACATGCCAGCAGGTAAAAAAGCACCATGACAAGGTGACAAAAATAACTAGGAATAACTTTTTGACCTGCTGCTGGGCTTTTACCAGCAGCTAATTTAACCTTTCCTTAAAGGGACAGTGGGGTTTTGGGGGGGGTTATGGCAGTGTTTGGGAATTGGGGCGTGGGAGGTGGGGGGGGATTGTCTGGAACAAGCCAAAATACTGTTATTTCTCCACTGTTTCAGGTAATAAGCAGCATACTTAATGATGAAAAGTTCTACAGTATAGCTGCAGGATGACACACAGGTATTACAAAGTAGTTTCTGAATAGAATTAAACCACATGAAATCTGAAGAGATAATTCAGCTCACACAGAATTAAAACCTGCAAGCTGTCTTGCACTGACTAGAAGAATTTTCTACCAGATATTGATAAGGAGAACCCAACTTTGAAGTCTTGCTCCTTAACAAACATATTCCAAAGCCCATTGTTTTGCTTTTTCAGAAATTTGTAAGAGTATGAAGGGCCTCCCAAGCCATAAGATAATTTTAATGGAGAATCTTTATACAAGGTAAAGCCTATCATTTCAGTGGAATTCAGCTGAATTCCAGTTTAGGAAATCACATTAATTCAGAAAACAATGGAATTAAAGGTATTTGGGTTTAGTGTTTATTTTCTGAAGATCTCTAGACTTAGGTAGGAAATGTAGAGAAAGCAGTAGGCCAAGCATAAGAACCTCTGATCTTATATTCTGTATCTAATCACATTCCCATTGTGGAGTCCATGTGGTTGATAACTAATGTTTCAACTATGCTGCTGTCCTAAGCAAGACATGTCTATCTCCTTTATGCTTTTAAATTCACACAGGGACAAGCACACAGACCACAACCATAAGTGTTACTCATCCTACTTGCTTTCTTCAGAAAACCATTTTGTTTATCCTAACCACAAACAAGATCAGTTATGCTTCCTAAGACAGCACCATATTCTATTGCCAAATACTTTGCACATTTTCACTGAACCCGGAGTTATAAAGGAAAAAACACAGAACAACATGTTCCAATGAAGGCATGGTAAATGGAACAGATCTTTCAGACACAGGAGACAACCATTATGTTAATACTAATGGATACAGTTACTCTAAACAAAAAAATGAATTGCAACTACCCTTTTGAGTGAGGTTGTTGTTAAATGCATTTCTAGCTTTGTGTTTAACTAGCTGTAATCCTGGCTCAGACTGCCAGTATTTAACACACGTGAAGTGACCAAATGGTCAAAAAAAATGTTTTTCTCGGTGTTTCTTCACATGCCAGAAGAAAATCACCAAGAGCTGCAGAAGTTGAATAACAGTTTCTACAGCTTGTAACTAATTCAAGAAATTGAATGAAGTTCTGAGATTTCAAATGAAAACTTCTAATGAACCAGTATGACATTTTCTCAATTTATCTTTTGACACACTGCCAATACAGGTAATAGCTGAACAGCTTGACACCTGCCTCTAAAAAACACGCAATAAAGCACAAAGTCACTGGGTAGTACCTCAGTATTATTACAGTATCACACAACTGAAAAATGTACAACTGAGGATTTAATATTTACCTTTAATTCTGGCTACAGATTCTTTTTTTTAGTAAGTGTTAACAGTTGATCTTCGTCTCTATACTAGGCATGAATGATCTCTGCATTGTTCTGATCTTTGCTATCTGTCAGTATTTTATCTAGATGCAATAGCTAGACATAACCATTTTGAACTTGGCAATAGGCTGTCCCAGAATTACATGTACAGCAGAGTATGAAAGGCAAGAATTTGAATCTAAGGACTGTAAGTATTCTGGTTCTATAGTGGCAAGCTCCAACTAGGCAACAGTTCTACTGAATGTCAAAAACTTCAGCATTGCCTTTCACACTGGAAGTCAAGCTAGATCTGGGAGAAAACCTTGAATACTACCTCTCATTCTTCTAATATTTAGATAAACAGAACATACTACTGAAGTTTAATTTGACAAAAGACAGTCTATCCTATGTTTATTTTGGTGCTTTTATTTAATTAATCAACAAATTAACATGAAGACTGCAAAATCAGTTTCACTATGACATAAACAGAAGAGAAAAATTTCTTACCCAAATGTCCTGTTTTTCACCAATTGGAAAATTTGAATACAAGTCTATCATTTCTGGTGTCCTGTACATTGGTGTTGTATTCCTTGTGATCTGCAAAAGACAGAATTTCTTGAAACAGAAACTTGAATAAGCTCTAACAACATTCAACCAAGGAAACAGCTCTCCGTGTAGAATGCATACCATTCTCACTTTGAAAATTAATTTCAGAAATACTCGTCAAGGCAGAAGACAACAGTTGAATCCTGCAATAGTCACAACAGCTTTGATATAAGGCCAGATAAAGACGGTAGTACTGAAATACATAACACTGTGATATTCAATAGTCCTTCCAAACTGCAAGGCATGTAAAGTAAAATAACCGTTCTACATGAAGCAAAAAGGGATATGGACGCAAATATAGAAAATCAACAATAAACCAAGATGTGAATTAATGCTCCAGTGTGTATTTCTCACTTCCTCAACATACTTAATGACAGGGCAGATACATCCAAAGAATTTAGCTATGTTCACAAGGATCCCTGAAGAGAATTTTTCTACTATCTTTTTGCATAAATTATACACAAGAGTGGTACATCATCATCTTTTCTTCTAGAGAAACCAATGGATTGCTCTTCAAGTATGCTGGATTCCAAAACAGGGGAGTTTCCTGATATCAGAAGTTGCACACACGAATTTTAAGTGTCACTGTATTTCTCCTTACTTAAAAGCATGAGTTCAGTTGATGTATTATATTACATTTACCACCATTACTCTCAACTCTAAACTAAGAAAAAATGCACTCTGCAAAAAAACACCGTGTCCTTGATACTGTCGCTGTAGTCCTAGAAGCACTGCAATATTGCCTATTCAAATTCTGCCGAGCAGACTTGCCGCTTCTTTATCTCATTCAACTGACAAAAACAGATAAGAAGGTAGGAATCTCTTTGGCACAACCAATTCTTGACTTCCTGTTAAAAGTGCAATTAGAAGAAGTTCTAGTCATCGCTTTTGTTTTCACACCAGATTGCAGAATAGACACTGCTCAAGTTGAAGCAGGTACAAGATATGACTATAACTGCAGACAGGGTTTGAACTCTGGCAACAGAAATACAAAACCAAAGCTTTACGAACAATGCTACAAATGAAACAATCTTCAGTTGTCTTAGAAGTCCCATGAAACAGGACCAGATTAACAGTAACAGTTAAGTGAATTCACTGTTGATATTAAGATTAATCACATTAAAATAGTCTCACCTCTTCTTCAACCAGTGCTCTCTTTTGTGCAGACCAGTTGTAGTCAGGATAGTAAGCTATAGTCGTAGCGCTACCGAAGTCACAAAGTTTAATCGTCCCTTGGTTACTAATAAGCAAGTTTTCCACCTTCAAAAAGATGCAGAATAATAAATTAAAGACATCTTTTTCTGTACACTAACACTCATACTTTTAAACATCAACTCTGTTGTGCATATATACAAAAACTCACTTTAGCCCACATTGTTGTTTACAGGAGCTCAAATATTTCAGACAGTACTGTAGATGTATATGATAGCAATACAGCCAACTTTTAAAAGGAAGCACCAAACATGCTATGAGCAGGAAACATTCAAGAGAGCAGGAAATAAACCCCAGGGAAAAAAAATTCATTAGTGCCTAAGAGGAGGTCAATTTTTCAGAGGACCACTTGCAGATGCAGTATCTCAGAATCCAAATGTTTTCATGCATAAAACTGAACACTGTTAGCTTAACTGCATGGGAGTGGAGGTTAGGACTGCTGTAGACACAAAACAGGAAGGTACTAGTAGAGAAGCAGGCTGCTGGGGGCCACACAGAAAGAGGCAGCCGTGACCCTGTGCAGACACAGAAATCAGCTAGTTGAGGACTATGTGCTGCCTGAAGAGTTCACCGTCATCCCTCCCTTTTTCTACTTCACAAAATCATACCTTCCTGGATTGCTAAGTGAATTGCAGAAGAAACTTAAGGGGAGGGTAAAAGAAGGTATTGGGCAGAACTGTTGTGGTGTCATAACCACAAAAGGGCTGAAAAAGAAAATTTGTATCTCTGTGTGATGTCAGGAAAATGTGTAAAATTTAAGAGGCATATTAGCAACATTACAACACCACACTTCAGATAACTAGGTTTGTCTTCCCTTTCAAATCACAACATCTCTCGACTTCCTTCTGTAAAACTTGCACTTTTCAGAACATCCTTTTAGCCTCCCTTACACATGCTGCTTCCAACTTCTTCCACCACAAAATTAATTTTGACTACCCTGCAGGAAGACATAAGCTCTGTTAATGATGTGGTTAGAGTATCAATTTCAATGAGCAATCTGAATTCCCTTCCCTGTTGGATAACCTTTGCTTATCCCCATGTACAATAAGAAGGCTGGGCACTCAAATCAAATTAAATTTATACACTAAAAATAGTCATAGGAAAGACAAGAGATCAAGATTCTGTGCATATACGTTCTAGTTCTTGTGCGTTGGTAAAGGTTGCTAATAATGCAAAACATTCCAGCTGCTTATTCAGATTTTAACAAGCTCTACAACCTGTTACGCAGACTAGCTTGCACTGCATGGCAAATCCTGAAAAGATCATATTCAGACAATATCAGAGAAGCACTGATATTTTACAAATTGCCCTCTAATTAGCTTAGAATTTTTACAACTCTGTAACTAGCTGGGTTCTTACAGTGCTGTGCACACACATCGTAAGTGTGAACTTTGTCCAAAGGCGTGCAGGAACAAAGAACGCACTACCCTGGCAATCAAGAGAAGGAAACCACAGGAGGACAGAAACAGCCACCACTACAAAGGTGAACTTGTTTTTATGCTGCACTGTACAAGTTCATGAATCCTCACACTTTTAGTCAAAATAATTGAGAAAAACCTGTTAGGACTCCAGTCTACTACACCCCTACTCAAAAGCTACACTAGTATCTCACATCTCATTTGAAGTTGTCTCAAAACTTTGACCTACAGTTTTTTATGCTGTTGACCTTAGTTCAGCCTTATGGCCAGGGTAGCACACTTAAATGATCCCTACTTGGCTCTGGATTATAGTAAGGTCTCTACTTATTGCAGCACAACTATCATTTAATCTTGCTTTGCAACCCCTGTAACAGGAAACCAAAATGAAAACAGGTTCCTGCCTTCTTCCGTATTTTCTCTCTGCCAGGAACTTATGTTACTTGACAAGAAAAACAGACCTTGGATTACAGCATTAGCTCAACTTCTATAGAGCTGGCTATGTAAGAATTTGTAAACAGTTTTTTACCCCTTTTTCAGAGAAGAGATGCACCTTTTCTACAAGCTTTTCTAGGGGATGGTGTATAGAACTGTCAGTGAAGAATGAAATATTTTATTCTAGAAAGTAACACCAATAAAATTCTATCCTAGCTTGGTTAAAATGTTTTGCATGACGTAGAAGCCTGCTCAATGGTACTGAGAGACAAAAAAAAAAACAAGGAGTGCTCCATCATCAAAACTATTTTGATATTAAGGGGCTATACTAGTGCCTAACATCAAAACTTTCAACAATAGCGTTGCAAACACTTAGCACACATTTACTTTTAAAAAGTGGTTTCATTTTCCTTTCCCCAAAGTAATCAAGTACACGCTTACTTAAGGAGGAACAAATTTTCCTTTTTTTATATTCAGCTGATATCACATCAAGCAGGATAGGAACCTTCTTTCTCTTATTTTGTTTATGTTTATGAAGACCACCTCCTTCCACTAGGTTCAAATGTATTTGTAGTACAGCAGAATCTCACTGACGATTAGGGATCATTCATCTAAGATATAGCATACATGTAAAGATGAACTCCTGCCTTCAAAATGCAGAATTCAAACATAGATGAAGCCCTTTTAAATCTCCAAAGTTTCTAAGGGGACAACACTTTCTGCAGCATAACCCTATAGCATCTTGGTAAGGCTAACAGAATAAAAAAATTAAGAAACAATATCTATCATGAATTATGTCTACCAAATTTTAAAATTCAAGTTAAAAACAAGCCCTAAAATGCAACTCAAGTTGTTAGTTCTAAGCTAACAGCTTACTACAGTTTCTCAAAGGCTATGTAATCCTTCAAAGAGAATCCAACATTACCCTGTCTTCTTCAAAAAACTTTACCTCTTCTATTTAGAAAACCTGCTCACTGCAAAAGTGCAAATCAGAATAACTGGCTATTTTATCAAAAATAAACTATTTAAAGTCTAACTTAACCAGTAAACCATGATATATTACTTTTCAGTTGACCAACAGTCTTGAACTGATTCAGCCAGACAGGCTCCTTTGCTGTTTAAAAATTCAGCCTTTACTTAAATATTGTCACACACCTTTAAATCTCGATGGATAATAGGAGGCTTCTGCTTATGCATATGCTGCACTGCTCTGCAGGTCTGATAAAAGATCTTCAAAAGCGTGTCACAGGAGATAGGTCCTTTGGATTCTACTTTCTTTAAAAATTCCACCAGCTGTCCTGCAGGAAATCAGAGAAATTCACATAAGCACACACAGAATGCCACAAACTCTGAAAGCTTGGCATGAATATACAAACATTCTTCTCATCAAGGAAGATTCACAGTCTTGAGTTGTAATATTAGACAGATATTCTGAAAATAGCAAATCCACACTGAATGCAGGACTAAAGGAAATGGTGCTCTAAGGAACTATTCCTCCTCTTCCTTCCTCTGACTAGTCTCAAACACAAAGAACTTAATGATTACCCCATATTCAAGATGAGGTTGAACTGTAGTCTCAAAGAACATGGTATTTATCCTGCAAAAGATGAGGTTGCACTCTAGCTCCACTAAACTATGCTATCTTAAGAGGCTTTTAAAGCTCCTAAGCTGTGAAGCAACCTGTGCAAAACAGCTGTCAGAAGCAACGTGCACTGTTGGGAAAAGAAACAAAGTTTACCTTTACACAGTTCTGTAAGTAGAAGAAACTCTCCCTGTCCCGTGTCTGATTCTTCTTTTCCTATAGATGCAGCAGAGCAGAACTGGACAATGTTGGGATGACCTGAAAGTTTTTTCTGGAGATAATATGTTCAAGGAAGACAACTGTCAAGTTTATTGATACTATTGTATATAGCAGTTCACAGATACGTCATTTGAAACGTTAGCTTAAAACCACAGAAAGCATTACAGCTACAATTAAAATACTAAGCACAATAGGGAAATCCATGCCTCAGCTGAAAAAAAACAGGCTTCAAGGGAAGCCACTGAAGGCAACGCAGTAACAAGTAAAAATAAAACATTAAAAAAACACTTGCAATTAAGGCTCTGAGGAAACTGGACTTCATAACAGGTCTAGTTACTTCTTTTTGCCTTTTGACAACGACTGCAAGGCATTACCAGAAGAACCAGAGAGATTTTTTAATTATCAGCTGCTTCTCTAGCAGGCTGATCAAAAAAGGGCTACTGTACCAACACCTGTCTTTCCAAAGCAAGTACTGTTACATTAATTAAAACAAAGTTCAAAACAAATAAATGCTCCAAAAGACCAAGGAACTTACCCTCCTATGATTAGCAATAATTCCTGACACTAAAATCTTTGTCATGTTTCACTTCCAGATCAAAAATTCAAGGTTATAATTTTTGAACTATGTAAAGAGGAGTAAAATGCAAGTGATCTCAGTTCCTGCCAGTGGAAGTTACATTGCATTACGCCTGTCTGTGTTGTCCCTGATGGACATCACCTTGGTCATATACCGAGACACATGCCTATGAGACAACCACACACTATTTACAAGATGCATTCACCAAGTCTGAAAAGAAAAAAAGCGAAGACATGGTCAGCAGAACAAAGCTATTTAAAAAAAGGGCAAGTTGGGTCCACCAAATTAGAATTAATCCAAAGCAGTATTTTATATCTTATGCATCTCTTCACAACCAGAGCTGCAAGAATTAATTTCATTTCACAGTTACATGTCGGAAAGCTAGCAACAGTCAACCTGCGTTCACGTTGTACATACGCTTTAATGAGCCTGAGCTGTGAAAGAACATAGAATCATAGAACCATTATGGTTGGAAGAGACCTCAAAGATTATCAAGTCCAACCGTATACCTGATGCCACCATGCCCACTAAACCATGTCTTGAAGCACCACATCTAAACGTTTTTTGAACACCTCCAGGGATGGTGACTCCACCACCTCCCTGGGGAGCCCGTTCCAATGCCTAACAACTCTAACAGTGAAGAAGTTCTTTCTAATGTCCAGCCTGAACCTCCCCTGGGGCAACTTGAGATCATTTCCTCTTGTCCTATCCCTGGTTACTTGGGAGAAGAGACCAACCCCCACCTCGCTACAACCTCCTTTCAGATAGTTGTAGAGGGCGACAAGGTCTCCCCTCAGCCTCCTTTTCTCCAGACTAAACAACCCCAGCTCCCTCAGCCGCTCCTTGTAAGACTTTTTCTCCAGGCCCCTTACCAGCTTTGTCGCTCTTCTCTGGACACGCTCCAGCACCTCAATGTCCTTCTTGTAGTGAGGGGCCCAAAACTGAACACAGTATTCGAGGTGTGGTCTCACCAGCCCTAAGTACAAAGGGATGATCACTGCCCTAGTCCTGCTGGCCATGCTATTTCTGATACTAGCCAGGATGCTGTTGGCCTTCTTGGCTACCTGGGCACACTGCCGGCTCATGTTCAGCCGGTTGTCGACCAACACCCCCAGGTCTTTCTCTGTCGGGAAGCTTTCCAGCCACTCGTCCCGAAGTCTGTAGCGTTGCATGGGGTTATTGTGACCAAAGTGCAGGACCAACATCCAAAGAACATTCAGTTCTTTACTCCTGGCAAGATATAATCAGAGAAGCTAGAAAACGTATAGTGCTATGGTAGTTCACTCTTTGCAAGTGTACTTCTGGTGAATGGTGTTTACTGTAAGATTTTGCCAAACATTTCAGTAACCATAAAAAGGAATATTTGACTAGCTTAAATTAAGATCAGTGGATTTGGCTGGTAACTCAAGAGTTGAAAACAAAACAGCAGCATACCACAGCTACTCAGTGAGTCTTGAAACAAACTGAGGGTCTTAGAGCAAATGCTGGGGAGTGAATATTGAGTTTACTAAAGCCAAGGACTGAAAACACTCTGAGATTACCTTATACCCTTACCATCTAACATCACTGAAGACAAAAAGGACTGCAATGACACTGAGAAACATCTGCTTCTTCGTTCTGATGCATGTATTCTACTGAAATTCCTTCCTTAATATTTAATATTACTTTTTAAAGCCAGACACATCTGAAGTCGAAATTAAGAAACATTGAGAGTAAAAGCAAAGTTTTGAATAGTCAGACAGGCAATAAATCCAGTGCATGTGAGGGAATTATACTTAAGATCTAAGTATCACCTGAATAGTCAAAAGGTCTCTTGACCACGGTCACAAGACTGCAAGAAAGCCCAAATAGCCAGTTCTTGCTAGACAAAGTACATGACAAATTCTACACTACTTACAAAAGTCAGCTGCAGACCTTAAATTCCTGCAATTTTTGAAGAACTGAACTTGCTGGATCTTGGTGTTAGATTCATGACAAACCAGGAACCCAGACCTTCCTCAGAACGTCAGTCCTCTTAAGCAGCACATGGCATGGAAAGCACTGAATCTGTAGAGCAGTCCTCCATTTTTCAGAATGTCTTACAACAAGCAGTTGAATCAAAACATTAAAATACATTCCAGAAAAGGATACCATAAAACAAACTTCCTGAATGATGGCTTTGTTCTTTTCTTCTTCATTAGACAACAATCGCTGTTAGAAAACAGAGTAATTGGAAAGATACAGTTACTAAAACTTATACAAAAACAGGGCAGACAAGCTTTTTTTCCAGAACATGAAGGAAAAAATCTAAGTAACTGTCACAGGACAGCAAACAAAGTAAGCTTATTGTACATTTGGACATACTGCCATAAATGTAACAGAAAACAACCAGTTCTTCAGCTACCTGTACTGTTCAGATTTAGTGATAACTGAGCAGTTGCAACCTTTGACAGTTGTAAAGTAACTGCTCTGACAGTTTCCTGTCGTATAAAACACTACAGTCCCCTGGTTACAGCATTGTGCACCAACAAGGAAAGATTCACCTTCTGCATCAAATCTTTAGGAACAACCCTTGAACCCACTCCAACCACATCTTCTCCAAATCATGTAGCCCAACTTCTTCAATGGTATCCGAGTAATCAGCAGCAGAATCAAGCACTACTATTTCCAATATCCCTTAGATTTGGAGTCAACTTTTGATTAGAATCAATCTGGGCATTTGCTACAAAAGTACCAGTTTTATAAAACAGAGGAACTACAGTAACAGCTCACTTTTTATCTGTTATTTTTAAACGGGGCTACTTCTAGATGACATTTTGAACACACACTATCTCGGTTTGGTCACATGTTTTGTTACTGTAGGATGTGGTATGAAAAGAAAAAAAACAGGCCAAGTAATTACTGGTGGTGTAATGTCATCTTACCTCTCTCACCTCTCATACTACTACCCTTTTCACTTTCTCTCCAAGACAGATGTCTCCATACTGATACAGCCACAGAACACCCCTACTCCAAAAATGAAGCCATTTTGTGGAGAACACAAGTGACATGATTTTTTTTGCAGCAAAATATGACAAAGTAAATTACTTCACTTTACCATTCTTTCCATACTACAGTTTTTCAGCTGTTACATGATTATTATAAGTCTTCAGAAAACAAGAATCCAGAGGAGTGTCTCTGGAAATGCCAGGCTGAATGTTTGATCAATGAGTCCAAGTGTGGAGCATTATTTTTAATACTGATGCAACTTATTCTGGATGTACAAAGGGAGGCTAACTGGCAGGCTAAATCTGCTTCTGCGGAGTGAAAATACTCTTATACCCCACTTCACGTAACTACAAAAGATTCTTTTTACTCATGCAACAAAATGCTTGGGGCAAGGTCATGAACGTCTAGACCAAACGAAGACAAACAGCAGTAGTACCTAACAGACCAACTCCCATCTTTGGCATTTAAGTATAAAGCGCAGGGTCCTAACAGGAATCACCATTCTAAACACAGGTACAGTGTGCTACAGTGTACCACTTCATCATTCTGGATTTTTCCAAATGACTTGTTCAGTGGTATACATCAAGGATAAACTGTCATGCTACAGCATCAAACAAAAAGACAGATCTTATAAATCTTTAGTGAAGCAAATTCATTTTACCTTTAAAGCATAATCTTTGCCACTTCCAAGATCTTGAGCTTCATAGACAAAAGCAAAACCACCTAAAGAAGAAGGCACATTAAGTCAATTTTAATTTCAACATTCAGGCACATCATTCTTTTTTAGTCTAACACAGCTAATACATTCAGAAAAGTATCTGAATCCAAGTAAGAAGTACATGTATTTTTCAGTGGCTTGCAAAGAGTACAGGTAACTCACATACAAGACCTAAAATATTCTCTTCCTTTCTTTTACACGTCAGAAGCACACTGACTTTGTTACCTCCCTGTATTTTGTCAGTCTGCATATGCAGATTTCCTATGAAGCAATTTTTTTTTTTTAATGCAGGTCCTTATAAAACCAAGATTCAGTACAGTCAATATTATGTAAGGATTTTAATTAAACTACTCCTTGGTTTGACACTGTTAGGCTTCCTATGTAAACAGCAATAACCAAGGGAAATAAATATACATCTCCTCATACTTTTAGGAAAACTGCCATGCTTCAGGCTTCATATTAAAAGTAGAAAGCATTTTCAAGCACTGAAGCACACACTTCCAACACGGGTGATGCCGTTACTAAACTGAACTTTGTCATTCCATACAACATTATTTTCCTTCCAACTCCTTTTTTCAGAATACCTCTTTCAAACACTGCCAATTTGCTCAAGAACATTGTGCAAATTTCTACAAAGTAAAAAAGACTGAGAAAGAGTTACAGGTCTGTTAAGTTTCCTTAATTGGTAATTATGTTAATAATCTAACTGTATCAAAAGTACATATTTGTACAGTTTATTCCGTTTTAAAGATCCTAGTATCACTTCCTTTCTTCTTCATCCTCATGGTTACACTAACAGTGCCATTGCATATACGCTCTCTTGTCTATTCCAGAGTATCCGTAGTAGAGTAACAGCCAAAGTGACAAACATCAACGATTTGCCTTTCCATTCCTTTAATATAAATTCTATTTTCATTGAACTACATAGCGATGCTCTCTCTAGCAATAATGTGGACAATAAGCACAGAAAACATCAGTGAACTACAAAATTTTACTGGTCAAAAAGGCTAAGAGAATAAGATAACTAAAGAATGAACCACCACAAACAAGGAACAAGTTGACAAGGCACTTTTTGTTTTTAAAAGATACAGAATCCAAATCAGTACAGTCACCTTAGTACTCAATATCTCCTCTGAGGAAGAGGAATATTAAGATAAGGTTGAAGTGAATACACTATTTGCTTTGTGCAGTTCAATCAAATTCAAGGCTTTTCAAGAAGTACTCTCAAAAGTTTTACATGGCCATTGACCTTCACAGTGATCTCGAAGACTGCTGAACGGTACTGTCCACACATCTTGTTACTTCCCCAGCAGCATCCACAACATGAAATAAATAAAATGACAGGCTCCTGGACATTGCCTTTGCTTCTGGCATGTGAACGGGAATCATACACAAAACCAGCAAAACCAAGATCCCAGCTGCAGGGAGCACAAGCAAAAGCGAGTAACTGGTGCACCACAGAAGAGTTAAAGTATCAATGAGAACACCAAAGATGACAGACAGTGAGGACTGCAATTCAGTCCCACCGTACATTACCCATGCATGCATTGTGCTTACTCATTTACTTTGATCCATTCTGTAAAATCAGGTCTGGTACTTCCCGCAAAAAGAAGCTCCCTCCGCTTTTCTAAAGCCCCCAGTGAGTGTGTTCTATCAGCAACTACAATCAGCATTTTGTGCACTGATGGGACAGGGGCTGGAAACAGTATGAAGTCCACACTTAACACCATCTTGGAGTATTACCTGAAGACACTTTGCTCCTTTCTGAGTAAGAACATATGCAAGAAAAACATGGTTCTGGACACTGCTGATCAGTTATGACTACCGTTTACAGATTTCATAGAGCTGGTGAAACAAGTAAGATAATCTGTGCATCATCCTTCCACTTGAAGCTGGGTGCTGGGAAACCATGGTTTTTGACTGCTCTTCCCAATCAGTTCCCTCTTCACATCCAGAGGCATGCCCCAAGTTTCAGAGTCTACTGCCCCAGTAAGTTGCAAGCCCCTACACCAGTGTACACCACTCAATGCACCACAGAGCTACTGCCTCCAGGTCTTTGTCCTACATAGATCCCACAGACCTTCTATGCAGTCAAAGTACTGCTGGCCCTACAGAAGGCGGCCTTTACATTCATCTTGATAAATATTTCTTTGATTTTATTATTCTCATAACCATGCCAGCTGCATCCTGAAAATATATGCTTCACTTTACAAAATTAGGGGCTTCAGGTCAACACAAACTTCTAGTATACAAATTACCGCACAGTTAGTTTTCTGGAAGGCACCCAAGAACAAAATGGTGACAGAGGAACCCCAGATTAATGGAATGGTTGTTCCACAAGCTCAGCTGTGTACACTGCCAAGGGTTCTACCAGGGTGAGAATGGTGCAAGTCCACTCTGCATTTCAGTATACACCTCGCAAGTACCTCTACAAATGCAAACATCCACAGACCTACATACATGGACTCCATAATATAACTATACTTCATTCAAATGCATCAAATGGTCTCCTGGAAATTATACAGGTGAAAGTACCTATGCATCAGAATAAACTCATCAAATCAATTCCATCCATCATTTTCAAGCATATATCTGATTAACAACCAAGTGGATCCAAACTCTGAAGACCACCCAAGAAGTATTGCTACCTTTCCAACTATTTCAACTGATCTGATAAGCCTTCCCACAAGCTCTTCCTCCAATATATAAGAAATGCTTACAATATAGACCAAGTTGCACATTATCACTAAGCTTAATCCTGTTGACACTGAGTACGAAGGAGTAAAAGGAGGAATTGGTTTACCCAACTAAGAAAAGATTATAGTAAGTCTTAAAAAACTTATATTTCAAATTTTCAAGAAAGTGCTGATCATCATACAGTCCTCCCAAAACTCTAGACACATTCACAGTTGCCCTGAAAGTTTCCCTCTCAGTTTGCAAATAATCTTGAAAATCATGCCTAAAACACAACCACATCTACGAAAACTACATAAGTTCATTCCTTGATAGAAAAGCCTGGTTTTTCAACACTGAGAATCACAACATTACAACCACCTCACAAAGGCTTCTGAAATTTGAGTAATTTTTGATGAATTTAAATGAATCTCATTTCCAACAAAAAAAATTAATTTCAGTCTTAATTGCTAGCTAGGAATCTAAAGAAATTTTATATTCAGCTTCATAACTACTTCCAAGCACATACTGGTTCTAAGTTTCAACACTCATTGAAAACCATAAATGCTCATTTTGGCCCAGCAGTGCAAGTGAACACTTTGAGCAGTGAAAACCATTTAAAAATTATAAATTCTTGTTATCAATGGACATTAACACAAGCTCTGCTTAGGTTAAAGCACACCTATTTGACTTTAAGTGAAGTATAATTGACATTATCTGGAAATCCAGTGAAATCTGCACACAAAATGTCCAAATTAAGACTTCGCTGAGGTCAAATTTCAAGCTGACATGATTCAACTTGTGTATTAGTAAAATACTTGGTTTAATTACTACATTTTCATAGCATGGGTTAACAAAAGGAAAAGTGATGAAGAAAGTCTTCTTTAAAGCCATTTCAATGGTGGGATGGCTTACCAGAGCTCCCAGCAACAATTACGCAGTAGGATCTTACAATTTATATAGAGGTATTAGAACAGTAAGCCAAAGGGAGAAAATTCATTAAAACAGCGATAGCTTGAGAATACACAAATAGCTTAAAAGATGCACTTTTACTTCCGTGATTGTACCTTAAAACCAAGTATTGAAATACTAAACATAGAATTAAGTTCATTAAACTTTTCAGAACTCCAAACAAAAGCCAGTGGTATCATACCTGGTTAAATTCCTACTTCATTGAACTTGTTTTACAGACAATTTCACTGCTACGGCCTCTAACCTCATCCTTTACAGTTATGTCCCTGTCAAAACATCAGTTTTAAGTAAGCTTCTCATTCTGTCATTTCATTGTTTCACCTGAACACAATTCAGTTCCATACAACACTGCTTATTCCAGGTGGTGATCAGTTCACTACCACTGCAGTACTACAGCTGATACCAATTTTAAATCTATGGATTTTATGGGATACCAAAGGAAGTACAAGTTGTGCAGGTACTTTTGATTATTTTTTTTTTTAAACCATCTGTTACTGGTGAAAACAATTCTCTCACAAACAGCAAAATTAGTCCTACTGCTTCATTATTAAAAGCAGTTCTGTTTAGGGTTTGATGCTGTTACAGAAAATCATAACCAAGAAAACTCTCTAAACCAAATGATAGTTTAGAACGTCAACATTGGTTTACTGCAGTGACGGGTGTATGGGGGATTGCTCCTCCCAGTATGCACACTGAGTAAAATGAAGAGACATATTATATACAATAAAACATTTGCATGTTCATAACACACTACATATTCTTTGTTATTCATGCTTAGGATTGGTTATAAGTTTCTCGCTTCTAATGTAAATTAGTACGCATTCTCAGTAAGCACTAATGAAGCCTCTGTATTAACTACGCATGCTCCCCAAGCAGGGTTTTGCCCTCTTTCGGGGGGGCCATTTGAGCTGGAGGTCGCGATCTCCCACCACCACAATTACCTCTGTCCTGCTCTCAGCCAATTTACTGTTGATGTCTGTGGGTTGTAACGCTTTATCAGCTTGGCTCCCTTCATGTCTAGGACTCCCTCTCTTGGAGGCCTCTGTCCACATTCTTGCCTACTGACTTAGATAATGGTGTCCCTTCTTCTGTCATTCGTTCTTCTTCTTGAAGTTCCCAACCTTCAGATGCCAGACTAATGAATGTGCCTGCTTTTCTGTTAATTTAGCTGAATTATTTAACCCTTTGGTATCAATGCTGGCTTCCTTGTAGTGCTAGTCTATTAAAACAGTTTTAATATATCCTGAATAGGGACAACTTTATTGGCAAAACTTCTCCTTTGCCGTAAGTTTACTCCAGGCCTTCTGACCAATGTAGTTTGCAAAATAATTTAAAAAATTAAAAAAAGTTGTTTCACTTGTTTAACTACAACCACACCAAGGCTTTCACTGTCAAGTCAGACATGTCAGTCAAGAATCACACCCCTACATCAACACACCTGTATGAACAAACACCTGTGTAGTAGACTCAATTGAGGCAAATGACAAAATGAAAGTTAGGAATAGAAGGACTGCTTTGGTCTCTTTCCTAGGAGTGTAGAAAGAATGTGGTTTTATTTGGGGTGTCTTCACTCATGTAACCATCTGTAGACGGTTTTAAGTCAGTTCTCTGAAGCGTTTTGTATCAGCAAAATCATCTCAGTATCTGCCCTTACAGATTACCGGAGTGTGTATATCTACACACCCATCCAAGCTCTTGCCCCAAGAGACAAGTTTTTCATAGTCCCATTTTCAGAACACAGCCCAAGCTCTCAAAAATGGTCTCAGATTACTATTTTCTGCCACAGAAATTATGGCAGAAGAAAACTAGTTTTCCTTCTTTTCTGTAGGCAGAACCTTACACAAAAGAGGTTCACTACAGAGCATGACACCAACTCATGAAAATGGAGTAGCCAAAGTACAATAACTCAGTCCTGGAATCAGTCCTGCCCCATAGCAGACCCGGAGAAACATGCTAGAGCACCAAGCTTACCAGCCTCACCTTCCTGGCCCACACTGAGATGGTCTGATGACTTCCTCTGCATTAGGAACTAACCTTACCTCATTTGCTTTAATAGCGAGTACTCTACACTCATCATTACACCACCACAGCCCACGGGCATCGTTTCTGTCAGTATTTCATCATCACCTTCTAAAGATTAGAAGACCCCTTCTTTTCCAACCAAAAGACTAGCATTCTCCCTCAAATTAAACCTAGGCATCACATAATACTGAATAAGTTCACTGCATTATAAATCAAATCGGATTTAAAATTGTTCTTTATTTTTCCTGCCCCTGTTTTTCCCACCTTCAATGACTTTTTTTCAGACAAATCATTTCAGTGAAATGATAGTTTTCCTACTTGTCAGCTAGTGAAGCACCAAAACAGTGACAACTACAACATAAAACTGCTCGCTACTGTAATTCATTGTTTGATTACACACTTAACTAGTCATGAGAAAGGGGTAGCATGAATAACTTCCTGTTTATAACTACCTGATACGACTTGTCTGCTCCCCTCCGAAATACTGACCAAATTTGTTTCCACATCAATTCTGAGTAACTTATGTTTCAATTATAACTTTGTTGAAACACTGCAATTCTAGCCTGGACTACAAGTTACACTGGATCTTACCTGAAGCAGACAGATTCTTTTCCAGAGTACAAGCAACATCCTTACTCAAAACACAAAGGATGTTCTGTCATTGTTGCCAAGCACTGATTCATAAGCACATTTTCGAAGTCCAGTCATGCATTTGTGTCAACTGCAAACTCCTAAGAACAAGATGAAACTGCCTCAAAAATGAAGGATGGCTCAAACTCAAAGATCTGGACTTCTTCCCCTAACCCTGAGAAGTGGAGAGTTAGAACACCTTGAAACTTTCCAAGCTCCCCTGAAGCAGAAACTGCTATACCCAAGAAACATCGGCTTTAAAAAACAGCACCGCTCTGCTTCATGTTGAAAAACTTTTCTACATCTACAGTAAAGTGAATGCAAACTGTAAAGCTGATAGGGCAGGGTGCTTCGGTTCTACTTTAGAGATTGCCATCGTTTTTTCCCCACTTCCAAGAAGTCTGTCTCACACATGGTTTGCAGAGTAACTGTCAGCTCATCCTCTACACCACAGGTTGTTGCAATTTCTCTTTGACTTGATGTGAGTTTTCCTCCCTTCACAGCAACTCCAAACATCTGTCAGCAAATCAAACAATGTTCACAGAAACTTGACTGTTAAGTGTTCATTGTGCCTCTGCTGCCTAGAGTTTTATAAATTATACCCATCCAAAAATCAGCATTTAATTACAATACCATCATGCTGTGAATTCAGGAATTGCAGAGACCATAGGACTGTAGCTGTAAGCTTGGTAAACTGTAATACTGCCTGTTCACACTCCAAATATTGAAGGAGCCTTAAAGTCTAAAGCAGCATTTTTTGATACTTTAATGACAGACACAAGTTTCACTTTGTCACAATGCAGCTTATAACAAGTCACCTACATAGCTTCAATTCATGACAGCTTTTTAAACTCAAAAAAAATTTGAAGTCTGTAGTCTATTGCTACCTTTCTGACTAAGGAATGATTCTTTCTTCACAGTGAAAGTTTTAGGCTCACATCAAACAGTTTGAATAATGAATATTTTTGTCATCATGTTTCTTCTCTTCTGTGCTCCTATTCTTTTGCCCACGCTTGTTGCTCTAAAGAAGCACAATAAACCTATACATGTGAAGAATGGTTGTTAAATGCGTGCTACAGAACTTGCTTGTTCCCTGTTTTTGATGCAACCATACACCTGGTTTATTCTCAATTGTTCAGCCTCATATGTAAAGCAAGCAACAAAAGCACTGGAAAGTTGTGAAGTGTGCATGGATAGTTAAGCAAAGAGGAATCAGAAGTAATATTTCTTTTTTTAACCCAGATATAATTTTTTTTGAAGTGAGATTTCAGGGAATTTCCTTCCATATCTCTCAATCCTGATTTTCACCAGCTTTTTTCAGCATACAGAAAATCTATCCTAACCATCCGGAACTTCCTTCTAATGGCAGCACAATTGGACAAAGTGCAACATCACACGGAAGATTCATTTTGTCTTACTTGCGAAATACGGTTGTATTGAGATGAAAATTCTCTATTAAAAAAAGAATAAAGGACTAATATTAACATTAACCCATACCAAAAAGCCTTAAAGACTTGATGGGGCAGGCACTGAAAGTCACAGTCCTAACCTCCACAGGAGGAAGAAAAATCTGTATTTATTCTCAAAGTGGTTCTTTCTAAACTGAGGGGCAAGGACAAGTAAAACAATGTAGTGAGAAGGAAAACTCATTATCTGGAAGAAAAAACAAGGCTAAATAGACTCTGAGTGTATTATAAACTTGTAATTTATTCAAAGTCTCAAGGAATGTGATGCTGAAACAGCATGGAAGTTCCACTGCTTTGTCTAGTACCTCTGCACTGTCGGAAAAGCTGTTTTTCTGGAACTTCTCTCAGCTATCCCACACATTAATCAGCACTACAAAGTCAATGTGTTTCATGAGATACAACTGATATTTGACGAGCTGGCAAGGACCTCACAATCATCTATCTGCTCATTAGCATATTAACACGAACAGTGAAATCTCCATCTTTGATTGTTCACTTGAGGGTATCAGCTCCCT
The DNA here is from genome assembly GCF_000690535.1 of Cariama cristata. Lineage (NCBI taxonomy): Eukaryota > Metazoa > Chordata > Aves > Cariamiformes > Cariamidae > Cariama > Cariama cristata. The sequence goes on from NW_009620348.1 coordinate 60,724, forward strand.
GATTCTTCTGCAGGAGAACATCACACACACTGAAACACTGGTTTCATCACTTGTTCTCAGCTTTTGCTGCATATTTGTCAGACGAAAAAGCACCTGGCTAAAGCAGTAACACAAGTTTCAAACACATTACAATTAGCATACATAAACAGGTAGCACGTTTCTCAATATCTCTGAAGGAAAAGTATTGCTCATTCCATGCTGTCATTGTCTTCCACTGACAAGACCCTGAGCTGTTTTACATAAATTCTTTAAGTTCAACCAAGATACCACTGCCCCATTTCACATAAAGTCAAAGACTTTGCCTATACTTCATAGAACAGCAAATATATCCAAGAATTACAGAGAAAACCGTAATATATTCAAAAGTTAATCAGTTTGCAGTTGAATTAGTTAAGAAAGATGAAAACTGTAATTTTAAACAGTAAACAGTAATTACGGCATAGTGATTTTCCTGATAAAATTATCTTTAGCACAGGTATCACGAAACTCAAAAGTGTTTCAAAACAAGTCATTGAAAGGACTAATAGAGGAATATTTCTATGTGGTTTATCTCACTGAACAGCTTACCAGGATAGATATACTCAAAACTTTTTAAAGATTATTCTTCTGTTAGTATGATCTCTGTTCTAGAAAATTTAATAAAGCTAAATTAAGACACTTATTGATAATTTTGTATTTACTATTCAACCTACAAAACTCAACAGCAGTAGTCAAGAAGCAAATTAAAGTCTCACTTACTGTCAGTGGAGTATTTGTAGGGATATTATATTACACATTGAGTGGTAACCGGAACTACTAGGGAAGTTATCAACTTATTTTTAACACTCAAAACCCTTAAAAACATTAGGTAAAACAAACATGTAACATCAAACTTGCAGAAGATCCCTTTATCCTTTTCACCTTACAAGAGATTGAAAAGTATCAGGTTTTGTTCCATGGATCACCATACAGATGAAGTAGTTCTCTATTTTCATCTCTAAAATAGAGGTTCTCTACTTTTCTACACTCTATTTTGTCAACAATAGATACGAAATAATTTATGAACTGCTATAACTGTTTCCGCTACCCCATCAATGCAACAACTACCTGCTTAAAAAAAAGTCTCAATGGAAACATTCAAAGAAGAATATGATTATATTTAAAGACTGCAGAATTTTTAAGCACATAAGCAGTTTTGTCAATATCTTATTTAGCAATCAAATCATCATCCTGCCTTTCATTTGTGCTCTAAAAGGCAGCACTATTTTATTAAATGTTCATCCAGCACACAGCAAACAGGCCTCTCTTCAATTAGCTAGCTACTAAAGCTATTACAACTGTAAAATTTATAATTCTCAAAAAATTCAACTTTCTTTAATTTTAGAACTAAACAGTGCATGTCACGAGACATGCTATTCTCCTATCAGTTCACCCTCTCATTGGAGTAGCATTGCTAGACAGAATTGCAGAATGAGTTTCTGGAATTCATTGACAATCTTTGGCATCGGCAGTCTCTCAATGAATACTCTGATAGCACAGTGACCAGATTCTATTTCTTCTACAGTATAGGTGGAGATCAAGAATTTTCCCATATTTACTTGTCCACCATCTTTAAGTATCAGCAGCAGCAGGTAAACAAGTGTAAGGTGTATCAGAAGAGATGCTTTGTCCAACAGAGGTAAAAATGAAAGCCAGCAGCCTTTAGCATTTGAAAAACAAATTTGCAAGGTTGTTTGTGCAAACATGCCAGGAGCTAGAAACAAGAGATTTCTGAAAACTACCGGTCACCCTGCTGTGGTCACTTGCTCTTCCCACTCTCTTCCAGGGTCAAACGTGCAAGCAACATCAATCATTGACTCAGTAAGGACCATGTCAGTCCCTCAACTATCTGGTATAGCCTGATACAGGACTCCTGATATTCCTGAACAAAGGGGAAGGACACTCCAGAACGTCAACCGAAGAAGGAAAGTCAGCATAAAAATGCCCATACTGTTCACATGGACAGCATGGGATCTGACAGAGACTACAGTTGAACCCACCCTCACCTAAACCCTATAAAAAATAAACATGTTAGTAAGCATTCGAAGAACTCTTATCACACGTAGCTGGACTACGCGTATGCAGACACCCTGTTGAGAGCAGATGCCCATGTTGTGATGGAGACAAGAACAGAATACTCATGCTGGCAGGTGACTTACGGCCATACAAGAAAGTGCTCTCTGTCATAAAAGAGTGTGAGAGAGTTACATTTACTAATACTTACTAATTAGGTATGCAATCAATGACTGTTCTACTTAAGAAAAGACATATGGGTTATCTGTGCACCTAACTGGAAGGCCCAAAAGAACCATGACACCTGAAGCCAGCATCATATGAAGGGCAAGCAGGGATTAAATGTAAAGGCCTCAACCCATATCCTCTAAAATTTCTTAACTGCAGTGAGCTACTGAAATGCCCAAGTAGAAAACACAGGAACCCGTAATCTAGGACCACTCGTTCCATCCCGTGACACACTTAGTGTCTTCGTGCATTTGGAGGTAGTATCAGTGCTAGAGATCATCACCAGCCCGTCCCCCTCGGGTTGGTCTCAGCTTCCTGCAGCAGCACACCACATTTTGAGTTCGCCTGGTCCTAACCGCTAGAATGGCACCTCTGCAAAATGAATAGGGAAACACATTGAAACGAACTGTGCAGCTAGTGCCTCAGCTTACAGCATGGCCAAACACGTACTTGTACCAACACAGACGGGCAGCACACTGCAGGGCTGGAAAGAGTTGCAGGGTGCAGGAACAACTGAACTTAGGCTGCCTTATGATACTGTGTAATGTTAATACACAGACTCTGTTCACATCAACGAGAAACAAAGCCGACCACATGATCTTACAGAAAAGCCTATCTCTCTGCATTGGCAGATCACACATAGTTCACCATGGTTTTGAAATTTAAATTCAGAAAGTAGCACTTCACTTTCTAGTAGGGACTTTGGCATGAAATGACTCATTCAGAAGAAAAACAGATTCTGTTTTTCTGGGAGGGAATGCTTATAAGCCAGTTATACCAGCATGTATCAGAAGGTGTCAAACACAGGATCAGGGCTCAAAGATAAATTTTAGAAAGCCTGTGTGAGATCCTGGGAAACAGTAGGCTGCTACCAAAGTACAGTATGAAATACTTGTTTCAGAACCAAGAACTAAACAGCAGATATGTTTCAGACACAGCTTCCTGACGTTCTTTTCCTTTGTTGTTCTCTGGAAACTGCTGTGGTCACTCCTGGCAGGAATGTCACGGTATCAGCAGCATCACCCAGTTCGTTTAGCATTCATCTTGCACTCACGTCATATTGAGTGCTTACACTTCACTCACAAATCTGATTCAATCTCTTGTAAAGAACCTGTAAGTAAAGGTTGAAGGCAGAATAGAACTTGACGTTTAGAACCGTTTTAAATGCAACTTACTACATAAAATCTGTCAGGTTTTATCTGAGATCATATGCCAAAAGTGCTTAAGCATTAAAGTAACAACTTAGTTGCCCTTAAGAAGATAAAACAGTGGTGAAGATGAATATCCTGTTGTTTTACACAGGCACATTTTTATAAGTTTAATTAAAGTAACTACTCTCAAAGAAGCAAATTTTTCTTCCATGCTGGTCACTAAGATTTCAGGAAAACTACACAGGAAAAAAAATATCAATAAATCTATTTACAAAACTACTTAAATACAAGACAATTACAAGCAGCAACTACAGAAAATAACTTCAATAATGAAAAAGAGCTCTGAATAGAACTTTGGGGGGATTTAGCCTAAATAACATCAACTACCTGTACAAAGTTAATGAATTATGTAACTGCACTAATATGAACAAATTCACATTTTAGTCTTCTGAGACAAGCTTTTGTCTCTTCTGTTTGAAGAAATAAAGTAATTCCTCTGACCACAAGCACAACAAGATCCAAATTCCTGCTAATTTCTAAGTAATTTGCACACACCAAACATAGCACCTATTTTAAAAAAAAGACCAGCAAGCGGTGTGCCAGGATGCCTGCCCAAGAACTCACTGAAACTGAAGGCTGGCCAGACATTTAATTCCTGTTCTCAAGCAAAGCCTATAAGCAGAATGAGATCAGCCTCCCGACATTGCTGTTTGAAGTTAACATCTCTTCCGGCATTTCACAGTCTTCCAAACAACCCAAAACAGCACAGGCAAACTTGCATCTTCGGCATAATATTATACATTGCCCTTTTTTTTTTTTCAAATACACGTGCAAACGAGGTCCTAAGTAGATTATAAACTCCTTTGAGAGTTGTGTTACACAGTGAAAGTATTCTAAATCACAAAGCAAGTGAAGAAGTTGCCACACAGCGCACTGGCTCTCTGTGGATATTCCTACAGCAGGCCAACAACAACAACAACAGCGAACACCACTCCTACACCCGCTCCTCGCGGCACACCTCCCGTGGCACGCACACGAACTCAGCGCACCCGCGGCCCCTAATTAAAGCAGCAAGGGGGAGGCAGCAAGCCTTCCGGCGGGGCC
>NW_009620349.1:0-20992 GCF_000690535.1 Cariama cristata
CCCCTGTAGCCCCCCTGTTACCAACACCTTGCCACGCAAACCCAATACAACATGTCTCAAAAGAACTTTATCATTGTCAATATTTTTGAACAATAAGACCTATCATATGAAGAGAAAACATAAATCATATAATAATCAGAAACATCTGCTGTAGCATAGGTTTTTAACCTAGTTTCAGCAAGGATTTCTTTACAGATATCCTTTATTTTCAAACTTGAATGGAAGTGAATTGGATGTTTTCCCAAAAGAAGATGAAGATTTAAGAACACGTAGTTAACAACTTTTGTGACTTCAAAAACTCATTGGCAAATTCGTTTTTGCTAGTAAATATTTTTGATTTGCTTTGGTTGGGGTTTTTTGTTTGGTTTGTTTGTGCGTGTTTGGGTTTTGTTTCTTTTTTTGTGAATACAAGTAAGTTATCTTGGTATAAAAGATAAATATCTTATCTAGTCTGGCTTTCTGAGTTAAAGAAGTCTACCTCTCCCTAATATCTTGTGTATATTGGAAACACCCTGTTGTTTGAAATGTACTTTGGGTTTTGACCGATTCCTTGCTTTACAATCTGTAATTTTCAGAGTACTTACAGCTTTTGTTTATATACATTTCTTAAAACACAGAATAAAATAGAAGAATGCAAAGGAAGACAGAATACAAATGTACTGTGCTGGTTTTATGGATATTTTGTGATTATGTCTGTGATTTTGGTTTTGAAGCTTGTGCTTGAGTGGAAAAAGTGGAATACTCGGGAATTTACTTTAATTAGAATAATTACTCAAATATTACTCTCATTTACTCAAAATACAAGTAAATATCTAATAATTTGTAAAGTATCACAAATCATAAAGAGATTGAAAGTGCATCTTAAAATTCTAATTGCTACCAACAAGATTGTATTAACAAAACATTAAAATGTTATTAATAACATTTTCTGTGTCAATAGTGATGTTTGTCCCTTACATCGCCATGTCTGACAAAATACAATGCTTAATCTGTGCAGGCACATGTGAATTTATTGTGCTATAAGCTGAGTGCTAAACTGAAAATCAGCTCAGGCCAAAACATTCATAACTATGGCTAAGATTTTGGGCTATTGCTGCTACATGTTTTTTCCAAGAGCCAAGCTAACATGCCTGCACGGCACTAAATTGTGTTTAAAAAAAGAAACCACCTCTTCTGGAACTAACATGGAAATTGCTAACATAAATGTAGTCGTACAGTTGGTCTTCTTTAGCCATGGATATGATGAATCTCCAGGTTCACTTCTTTCTCAGAAATCATTTTTTCTTTGTGGTCAACATGCTTCACCAGGCAACTTATTGCTGCTCTGTATACGCTGGATGAGAGGCTAGCACCGATGTTTGTGCTTGAAGAAAGTGACAAGTTTACTACTCCATGGAGTCCTCTTGATCTTCCTTCTTAAATTGTAAGAGATCTTTTCAGTTTTAGAAGCCAGTGTTCTTTTAAAAAAAAACCTTAAAACAAACCACTTTAATTCTCAGAGTGGTAAGAGACTTCTAGATGGACAAGAATTTTAACAATTTCAGGCTCTTAACAGGACTAAAGTGCATTCATTTAAGCAAAGAAACAATAAAAAAAATGTTGGATTTAAATGAAACAATTAACAACCTATTGGAGTTAGGAGAAGACGCCCTCAAACTCATTTTCAAGACCTGTAGAAGCTTCTTCAGACAAAATTATATTTTATTCTTAGTTTACTGTTGTCAACAGGTACTCCATTCAAGTAACATTTTCTTACCATATCATGGAAAGCATGTATTGTGAAAAGTGTGTAGTGAATTTATAAAACTAGTTGATTAGAAGAATTTTCCACAAAATTACTGCAAAGACCTGTAACTTACTAGATTTAAGTTGCTTAAATTGATTTATAGCTTGTCCAAAAACATCTGTATTACAATACAAAAAGTAAGATTTATAATAATAAAGTGGCACTATTCAAACAAATAGAAGTGAATGTTGCAATAGTGTTCAATTAATGATAATATATGTTCGTTCATAGTATCAAGAATTCTCCGTTAAGGCTTGAATTGTGTATGAAAGGAATTGGAATGAATTGTGTATGAGGAAATGGTCTCAAGTTGCGCCAGGGGAGGTTCAGGCTCGACATTAGAAAGAACTTCTTCACTGTTAGAGTCGTTAGGCATTGGAACGGGCTCCCCAGGGAGGTGGTGGAGTCATCGGCCCTGGAGGTGTTCAAAAAACATTTAGATGTGGCACTTCAAGACATGGTTTAGTGGACAGGGTGGGATCAGGTATACGGTTGGACTTGATGATCTTTGAGGTCTCTTCCAACCATAATGATTCTATGATTCTATGATTCTATGAAACCCCAGTTTTTAAGTTAAAAGCCTAAGAAGGACTGGAAGCATTAAAGGCAGCTAAGCTACTACTGTTGCCCTTTAAAATTTCAGGGATGCCTATTAAACCAGACATACAGTTTAAAACATTCTGTAATCTCATCATTGTCTGAATCCTGCACAGATAACTGCCAACTATCATCCGGCATATGGGATTACCATGGCAGTCCATATGTTTTGTAACAGTTGGTGTTCAAATGAAAATTTGCAAAGTCAAATAAGAAGGTGGTCCAGGCAACAAAGCCTAATTACTAGCAGCTACAACAAGCTGCCGGCTCCAACTCAAAATATTTGCCTGTCAGTTTTTTTTTTTAAACTGAATTGTATTAACTTATTTTACAGTTCAAAAAATGTACTCACAACATGGACCTGTAGTTGTACAGTAAAATTAAGACCCAATAAGCTTGACTTGATATGCTACAGATGATTTGAAAGAGGATACATATTCCATTTTGTTTATCTGAGCCATGCTTTGCAAAGTATCTGTAGTATAAACAGGAGGTTTTTACGAAGGATTTTGTATGTTTTTTTACTAGATGCTTGCCTTGCACTTTAGCGCCTTACAGTGTGCCCTGGAGTGCACCTCTAATGTGTTCAAAGCAGTTTTCTTCGTGGTGAAGGTCACATTTAAGTCATGTAAAAGCATCATATATAGTAATGTAATGTGGCCGCATTAGCTCTGTCCTCCAGTTAATTCTCTGTGTGTGTGCCTAAAACAGGCAACTGCTGTGAACTTGATTTCAACAGACACAACGTGAAGTACAGTCCTAGAACTGTAATAAATCACAATAAAGAGAGCTTCATTCTATCTATATTTGCACTGCAGCAGTCAGCAATGTAGAAGTTCACTCCGAATGTGCAAATTGGATTCCCTTCAGCACAAGGTAACTGGAAGGTGGTCTCCAAGAGAAGTATTCCAACAACTAGTGGGTGTCTGAACAGGGGATCAAGCAAGACTCCAAAATAAAATCCTCAGTGAATTCAGGCATACCTAACTGTTTCACTCTACAGATCTGTTCTTATTTCACTTTTCTGTTTGCTAAGACAAATATAATTGTACTGTCCCAGACCTCCACCTAAACCTTTGGCACTCTAGGGCCCAAATTAATTCCTGCTATCTTAGTCAGTAAATGGAGTTCTCTAATTCAGGAGTTACTCTCAATTTCCTTTACAATCGCTGAAGAGAGGATGATTCAGGTGCCTGTCTCTACTGAGAGTAAAGGGAGCTTTAGTTAAATATGTTGTCAAATAATCCACTTTGGTTAGATCCCTAAAGTAAGATGGGATGAATCCAAGCTAATTAAGGCTTATTTGGGGACAATACAGTAGACAAACACAAAACCCAGTTTAAAGGAAGATTTTTTCTTTAGCTGGAGAAACTCTCAAATAATTGAAGGCAGGCTTAAATTTGAAAGTGTTGCAGAGTTATCAAAGTCCCTCTTCTGAATTCCTTTTATATATTACCATTACTTTTACCTGTAGTGATAACAGCGTTTCTATACATGACAATTTCTAATCTTGTGTAAAGCCCTTCTACCATGTGAGTAGTATAAGGCTCTCTGGCTCTTGAGTGGACAACAAAGTAAACAATAAAAAGCTCAAAGCGAAGAAAAAAAAATATTTCAAGTGGTTGAACCCATAATCAGAAGACAATGAAGGCAGACAATCCAGCCTGCAGCACTGACAACTTCTAATCAAGAGTTCTTCCATGAGGTGTCAGGTACTTTCTTAGATACAGGACCTATCAATAATGCATCTTAAGACATTGCCCTCAGGCAAGCATACATACACTCAGGATAAAAATGTGCTCAGGAATTCAAAACCTAACATAGACATATCTGTCACAGGTGGAGTAACGCACTTTGCTCCTAAGAGAGAAGTAGCAATATGTTTATTGATACAATATAATGATTTAACAAAGTTTGATAGTAAATGTGACAGTAGTTTAATAAGATTTGATGGTAAGGTACATTTGATTATTTACTGCATGGGGACAAGAGCAGACAAAACTGTCAGGGAGACCCTGCTGTTGAGTCATGAGATTCAGATAGGAACCTCTTGTGTTCTAAACTCCTTCTCAAGGTGTAGGTGTGGCTGAATCCAGACTTAGTCCCAGACTTGGTCACCAGTTTATGTCTAAAGGATTATACGTGCACAGTCTCAACCTCGAGGAGTAATCCTGAGAGATGTTCGTACTTGAGGCATGTAGCCCACTGCTGTGCAGGAGAGGTCAACAGGCCCTGGACTGTCCACTATTTATGAAATGATTGACTTATAGTCATATTTACATACCAGCTGTATTTCAATTGGCGCTTGCTCAACTAGCCCTCAGCTATTGAGCAAGATCTATGGACCTTAGCTATTGTGTTGTTATCTGTGTCCTCAGAGTCCAGCTTAAGCTAGATGCAGCCATCATAACCACCAACAGCGGATATGGATTAAACAGAAAGGGGCAGGGGAGGGGAGTACACCGTCAGCATATCCACACTTTATGCATCAATAAATCAATCCATTATTATTTCAAATAAACTTTGCTTTCCTTGCTACCAAAAATTAACAGTCTGGCAAAAGTAAACTGTGGCAACATACATCTCTCCTCTGTGATTGCTCTGTTGGAAGTCAAAGATGACCAATTGCAGAGGTAAAATAAGATACAGCTTTGAAGAGTACCAGAGTATTTTGGTTTTTTTCTCATATATTCTCCAGAGTATTTTGGTTTGTTCTCATGTGTTCTCCAAAGAACCATGGAAGCAACAATAGTAAAAAACTGTTTAGTTCTTTCATGCTTAGTTGGAAGATCACAGAGTTACAGAATCGTTGGGGTTGGAAGGGGCCTCTAGAGATCACCCAGTCCAAACCCCCTACTAAAGCAGGTTCACCTACAGCAAGTTGCAAAGGAACACAACCAGGCAGATTTTGAATATCTCCAGGGAAGGAGACTCCACAACCTCTCTGAGCAACCTGTGCCAGTGCTCTGCCACCCTCGAAGTACAGAAGCTCTTCCTCATGTTCAGATGGAACTTCCTGAGTTTCAGTTTGTGCCCGTTGCCCCTTAACCTGTCGCTCAGTACCACTGAAAAGAGTCTGGTCCCATCCTCTTGACATCTCTCCTTAAGGTATTTATAAATACTGATCAGATCCCCTCTCAGTCTTCTCTTCTCCAGGCTGAACAGACCCAATTCCCTCAGCCTTTTTTCATTAAGGAGATGCTCCAGTCCCCTCATCATCTTCATTGCCCTCTGCTGGAGTCTCTCCAGTAATTCCTTGTCTTTCTTGAACTGGGGAGCCCAGAATTGGGCCTAGTACTCCAGATGTGGCATCACTAGGGCAAAGCATCAGGGAGAGAACCTCCCTTGATCTGGTGGCCACACTCTTCCTAATGCACCCCAAGGTACCATTGGTCTTGTGGGCATGAGGGCACATTGCTGTCTCATGGGCAACTTGTTGTCCCCAGGACTTCCAGGTCCTTCTCTGCCGGGTTGCTCTCCAGCAGGTCAGCCCCCAGCCTGTACTGGTGCATGGGGTTATTCCACCTGAGGTACAGGACCCTACACTTGCCCTTGTTGAACTTCATCAGGTTCCTCTCTGCCCAACTTTCCAGCCTGTCCAGGTCTCGCTGAATGGCAGCGCAGCTTCTGGTGTATCAGTCAGTCCTCCCAGCTTTGTATCATCAGCAAACTTGCTGAGAGCACACTCCATCCCTTCATCCAGGTCACTGATGAATAGGTTAAACAAGACCAGACCCAGAACTGACCCCTGGGGAACACCACTAGCTACAGGCCTCCAACCAGACTCTGTGCTGCTGATCATGACCCTCTGGGCTCTGCCATTCACCCAGTTCTCAATCCACCTCACTGTCTACTCATCTAACCCACACTTCCTGAGCTCACCTATGAGGATGTTACGGGAGACAGTGTCAAAGCCTTGCCGAGGTCAAGGTAGAAAACATCCACTGTTCTCCCCTCATCTACCCAGCCAGTCATGTCATCGTAGAAGGCTATCAGGTTGGTCAAGCATGACTTCTCCTTGGTGAATTCCTGTTGACTATTCCTGATAAACTTCTTTTCCTCCAGTTGCTTAGAGATGACATCCAGAATAAGCCGCTCCATCACTTTTCCAGGGATGGAGATGAGGTTGATTGTCCTGTAGCTCTCTGAGTCCTCCTTATAAGTATATTATGCTGATCTATATAAGGGATATAAGTGCTGATACTGTAGCCCATGTGTTTGAAAAAGATGTCTACTTTTGTCTCATACCAAGGATAGCACTGGGTATTTGCCATTATTTGTTTAAAGATCATAACATAAGTCTTTGTGCAAAAGCAACCCTACTAGTTTATTTTTTCCATTTATTTCTTTATAATAAACAGCATCCAAATGAATTCCAAAGTAATGGGAATTTTACATTTGGTAATGTAAAAATTAAATATATATATATATATATATATATATTTTAAAAACACAATACAATGAGAGAGATAATCCCTCAGCAGTGATCTGTCCATATATAGAGTTAGGTAATGTTTCCAAGTGCCTATTTAAAAAGTGGTAATACATCATTATTCTATCTGGTTTTGAGTGTTACTAGGGATCTTTTACATAATCTGAAAAATGAAATAGAAAAAAGTCTTAAAATTGTGACTACAAACTGTGAATAAAATTTATTGTTATATTTGGTACTGCTCTGGAGTAAGGTTTCTATCTGACGAAAAAGAGACTGGTGTTTCTGCCTTCTGTTGCACACACTATTGAACCTGATCTTCATTAAGACATTTATTTATGTTAAAATATTAACTTACAGATTTTCACATGTGTTTTTTTTTAAAGACTTTGTATTTCTCATGAAAATATAATTTCTAGGTGAATACTCAACCTTTGCATTTCTTTTAGTTATGCTTTACCATCTCAATTTTCTCTATTCTTTCATAAGCATAACTAGCATTTGAACAGATAAATAGTGAAAATTTTGCTTTCTCCTCCTTCTCAAAAAGATGTAAAAATCTCAACTCCTTCTTCCTCTTGCAGTTGTCTGAGACACCTTCTCACTCCTGGCATTTATCCTGTCAACATTTGCAATTATATCAATAAATAATAAGTATTTATGGTTTAACTGTCCCATCTCAAACCACTGCATGTTCTACAAGTTTTGCAAGCCAGATTATTTCCATTTCACACTGCACATCTGAAGTCCAAACTCAAGTCCTAGCCAGACTTAAATGCACCAAACCTGTCTTTGACTTCACAGGATGTTATAAATTACAAGTCTCTCCACAAGTTTGCCCTCCCATTGTTTCAAACAAATTAACCATTAGAATTTCACTGAAGTTGAATAAAACTTTAATGTCTTCTATCATATATAAGAAGTTCAATCACAACACACCAGCAGTTGTCCTTTTCTGGTTTAATCTATTGCCTATGACTAAGCTACTGTATTCCCCAAGAAAATTTACACATTTGCCACTGGCTCGCTGTTGTTCCTTTTCTGTGGTGATGAACTACGTAAGATTGCTTTATCAGAAGATGGGGGGGGGGGGGAAACCCACATCTGAATTCATCTTTATCTCTCTGAGATTTTCCTTATATATGAATAAAGCTGTACTTAATGTAAGTTTATAAATCTTTTCATTGTGTGATAAACATCTGATTTCAGATTTTTTAATATTAAGTAGCATGAGGACAATGAATTATCATACTTCCAGGCATAAGCTCAACTAACTGTGTTTAGGAAGAAGAAAATTCTCCTAGTAGCCCTTCACTGTTGATTTATAAGACACATAATTTAGGTGAGTTTTATTTTCCTTCATAGTAACAACTTGTTTTATTATCGAAGAGGTCTAAACCTGGTGAGAGCTCTACATATTTATGGGAAGATACAGGCTCCTGAAGTAATTTATCACGCAGAGAAAAAGGAAAAGCAAATGGAGGATGTCAGAATGAAATAAGAGAATCAGGTGGTCAAACTGGAACTTGATAAGTGTCTTGGGATGAAAGCTGATTTTAAAACATATTTGCTAGACTTATCACAGGTCTGGAATTTAAGCTTCTTAAAAATTGAATAATTTCAGTGTGAAATACTACTACTAGTTTTGGAAATAAATGAAAATAAATCCTATATATATACATACCAGAAAAGACAACATTTTTGTTGGAGGAAGTTTGAGATGATGTTCTGTATGCCTTTATTGCTGTATACATCCCAGAAACATGCCTTATGGTCCTCATTTTCAGGAGGTGGCAGGAGTGGTTTTCTCCTGTAGGGAAGAGAATTTAGGAGCCAAGATCAAACTCATGACAGCAAGGCAAAAAAAGACATTAACCTTACTAGCAAAAGGTGTAGTCCCACAGTATCCAAGCAGGAAGAGCTGAGCAGGTCCAAGGTCAAACCAAGATGACAAGCCAGCAAGGCAAGGTCAGGATTATCAAAGTGTAAAGCCAGAAACAGGTGTACCTGCAACACAGCTCAAGCCAGGACTGAAACCCAGGGCCCAGGCTTCAATGCAACTCCTGAACGAAGGAAGAGAAGCCCCAGGAAGGCTGTTTTTCACAATTTGTTGTTTTTAGATTAGACTGATGTAAGCTTACCAAGCTGCACTATATCAGGGCTGATGTTGAGCACAAACAGCTTGTGTTTGAGCTCAGCCCCGATATACTGCAGCTGGTTTACCCAGGCACCTGATATTCATTCACATCTCATTTCTCCTCACAATTTTCAGTCCTAGAGTGGATAAAGTAGGTAAGTCTACAGTTTAGAGGAGACCAAATAGTAAGTACTAGTGAAAAAAATCCTTAAGAAATGGCCAGAAAAGGACAGGACCAAGGAAGACAGTCACAAAATGAGCAGAATTATGGATAGCACAAGGGAAGATAAGGATGACTTAAAAGGCGGTCCTTACAAACCTAGATTATATAAATTAGAGGTGGAATTTTTCTACATAAAGTGGAATATGGTACTGCTGTTGAACAGGGATGTGAGTAGCCCCACATCCATATGTGTTCTGCACTTGTCTGTGATATAAATTTTGGGCAGTGATACACAATTACAGGGATAGCACATAGGCTAAGGGAATAATACCTGTGTATATGTCAGAGAATGGTAATGGGAAAGTGATTGTGAGGATGTACTGGATAGAGTATCACCTGAGCATGACATAAATTGTCTGTAATAAGGGGTGGAAATTGTACTGATTCTGGCCAGGATGTAGTTAATTTTCTCCATAGCAGCCTGGACAGTACTGTGGTTTGGATTTGTGACTAAAACAGTGTTGATAACACACCAGTGTTTTAGTAATTGCTGAACAGTCTTAACATTGCCTCAAGGCCTTCTTTTTCCCCCCCTCTATCCCTCCCAGTAAGTGGATTGGTGGTGTGCAAGAAGTTGGGAGGAGACACAAACAGGACCAGAGGATATTCTATACCATACCATGTCATGATCAGCAATAAAAGTTCAGGGAGAGGAGGAGGAGGGGGAAAAGTTCATAATCACGGTGTTTTTCTTTCCAAGTAACTGATATGTGTGATGAAGCCCTGCTTCCCCAGAAATGGTTAAATACCTGCCTGTAGATGGGAAGTAGTGAATGAACGTCTTCTTTTGCTTTGCTTGCACGTGCTGCTTTGCTTCACTTATTAAATTAACTTTAACCTAACCCACAAGTGTTTTTTACTTTTGCCCTTCCAATTTTCTTACCCTTTATGTTGGGGGAGGGGGGTGCAGGTGAGCAAGCACCTGGGTTGGGGCTTAGCTGTTGGCCAGGGTCAACCCACCACAGCATTAGAAATAACCTTAGACACCAGATGGCCGATAAGCCTCCAGCAGCCCAGTTTTAAATTTCTGATACCCCTGCATATAATGAAAGAGATTAATAGACTGTTTACAACAGTTACAAAGTGCAGCGTGCAATGCTTGCATGCATACTATTAATCATGTCAACCATTCTACCTTAATGTCTAATGCATTACAGGATAAAGTGATTTTCTGCCTTTGAATGCTAGTGAATGTGAAAAGCATTCTTTTTCCTACATCAGTCTTGCTTGATATAGGTATGCTGGTCACATATGCTTCTTTCAAAAACTAATGTGCAAAATCATAAACACAAGTCTCCATTTTATTGATGTGTTTAAATTAAGCATTAGCAGAAAACAAAAGACTCCAAAATTCCATAAACAACTGTAGTTTATCATCCCCAATTAAAATTCACATGCTATAAACAAATTAGTTTACATGCACACAAAGTCACATTTTGTAACTGCATTAGTATGATTAACTCTCTATCAACCATAGTGGTCCGAGCTCATGTAGTTAAGAAGGGAGGTCTCATTCTTTCGTCATCATGAGTAAATTCTCTCTCTCCAAGTAAACCCTCTATATTTTCTATTGAGCACTAGATTTTTAACACATCATTCCCTTTTCTAATTTATTTACTGATCAGCACAGTGTTTTGTAAGTCTTGGTTAAGCTCTTCACAATGAAACCAGCTTCACCTGAAAAGTCCTAACACTTTAGGTTCTAAGATGATATAAAAAAATAAATTATGTTTTAGATATTTATTACCACACCATAAACTCAACTTCAAGGTGTTTTACGGTGGCAGAACCCAAGAAGAAGATGTTTTATTCAATTTGAATAAGGTGGGGGTTTTTTGCACAGCTTTTCAATCTTTCCAAATTATCTGTATCTTATGAGGTACTCACTAGATTGAATTCCTCTTGACCTGTTTTGCAGATATCAAAGCCATAAAATCTTTCTGTTTAAAGATCAGTCTTTTGTCTTTGGAGTTCTTCCTATACTCAAACTTATTTTTGGACACAAGATATTAACTCCTAGATGCTCCTTAATACATCTTCCTAGTACAGTTATGTCTGTTACTAGAAAATTAAGACCTACTCAGGACAGATCTGTTACACCAAAGCCAACTGGCATGGATTGACTCATATCTGCACTATCTGCTGGGAAGTAAGGGTTCCCAGCCTGTTTTAATTTGCTAGCTATGCTTGGACATTGTTTTGTAGAGTCCTATTCAGCACAAGCAAAAACAGTGCTAGGGAGTGTATTAACTGTTTAACCATGCAGAATTGACTCCTAGTGCTCAGGGACATTCCTTTGTAATCTTTAATTTATTCATGTAAATATGGTTTCATATCTTTAGAAAGATTTTTTTGTTTACTGTAACTTCTCTCATCTGCTTCTCCAGTTCCTTCTTCTCTGCCTTCTCACCTGTCTCCTTTTCTGCACCTATCTAGATCTTAGCCCCACTAAATCCAAACAGCATAGCATGGATCAAAAAGTCAGATTACTGGACTTAAATTTGAGTGAATAATTGAAAGGTTTTATTTATTAGCATCCTTCCTTGCCCTGAATTAAGATTTAGCATTAATATCGAAAATTACATTGATTGCATTTCAAGTCATTTCAAGCTTTCCCTATCAGATATGTCATACTTCTATTGCACTGCTAAGGGTCATCTGAAACTCCTTCAGTTAGTCTGCTGGAACTATCAGCACGTTGATTCAATGCAGTGAATTTGAGTAGGTAAAATACTTGAGCTTGGCAACTCTTTATGGTAGCATTCAACTTGTTCAATCAGTATTTCTCTTTAAAAATCTAAAAGTAGTTAATGTCTTCAGTATCAGTTATGTGAAGAATAAAGCCTTTGTTTTTATGTAGCACTTTTTTTTTTAATAACTATTTGCATAAACACCTGATAGTTCATGTCTAGCATTTCTAGTTCCAAGCCTTTTTCCTTTCCTCCCTCCTTGGTACAATATTTAGATTTTTACAGTGTAAAAGTAAATGGAATCAAAAAGTGTGAAAAATCACTTGAGAGCTAAAGCAATAAGATAATTCTAAACAATTAGCTAACATACAGTTTTAGTGGAATTTAAGGGCGAAGAAGCACTACCTGACGATTTAAGACCCAAGATTTCAATATCTACTTAGAAAAAAAGAATAATTAGAAGAAATATGATAGATCAATTACAAAAAATACATTAGAACATTATACGTTGTGTTTTATAGGCAGGCATGGAGACTATGTACAAAAGCAACATTATGTCCTTCACAGTTAAGACTTCAGACCATAAGGACTGTCCAAAAACTACACGAAGTATAAAGACAGTGGCAACGTAGTGAACAAAGGGCAATTTCCCATTTTATAAAGCAAGGATGAGGGTCAGTAATATGAACAAAGGATTTTTGAAGAGAAATTTGAATACCTGAAAGAGTTTCATTCTGCATTTGTTTAAAAAACAGTAATGTAAATACATGACCATTTGGTGAAACCTTGTTATATTTCCAAAGTCTGTAGTTATTTTTGAGATATTCCATGGTAGGCATTCATTTCTCTTTCTACATTACTGCTCCCAGGTGGTTGGGAAGATGAGAAAGAAAAAAAAATAGAAGCAGCCAAGCCAAGACTACTAGAAAAGATTATGCACTAACTGAGCTAATAGTAATCATAAGAAAGAAATTTTTTTGGATACTGGATAGGGGTCAAGAAGACCCAGGAAGATATGTTTTGAGCTAGCAGGCTGCAGTCTTTCCAGGATATGCACTGAAATTTTGGCAGCTGAAGTGGGAGAAAGCTGTGAATACGTGGCAAGGTAAACAAGAGCTGAAAGTGGAAACCTTGAAATTCAAACAAACCATTTTGACACATTTGCCAACTGGAGCATCAAGCTGACAATTAAAAATCACTGACTTAACATAGTCAGACACAATAGAAACACAAATATTGGCAGAAAACAATGTGAGAAAGAATATGCCACACATCAAGGTGCATTACAAACTGTTAATGAGAGAACAGAATTCAGGAAATGACTGGGGAAAAAATCCAAACAAGAAGTGCAATAAAATAAATTAGTGCTTCATAAGACTGCGAGCTAACGAGCCATTCTGGGCACCCAAGAACACACTTGACTGAAAGGTTTCTGATGCCCCTAGTTTATATTAGCTTTACTTCTCGAGAATAACAGTCATGATAGATCAAATGTGTACTTAAGCCATCATTTTTTCCAAAGATTACTCTTTTTATACTCAGCTTGTCTGCTGCCAGCAGTTCAGCAAAGCTCTCTGCTCCTTTCACTAATTATCTGCGGAATTCACTCTACAAGCCCACCTGCCTAAAAATCTGAACTGAATGAACAAAAACACTCCAGCCTATAGCTCACCAGCACTGTTCAATTATTTACTGTTAGAAGGATCGTGTTGTCTTTAAGCTCTCTTTGGGTCCATAACTACCCCAGTTCAGACTTGAAACAGATGATAAATCACACATTTTGGTAGGTTAAGTTCCCTAATACAGGCCAGAACTCTATGACAGACTGGAACAGATGCACCAAATGCTTCAGATAGCCTACCTGGCATTCCATCCAAAAAAGCAATTACCCTAGATAGTAAGACACAGTAGTTCTAAAAGAGCTTAAAAAGATCCAAAAAATTTCCAATAGAGTGTATTTTCTTATTCATAAAAGCGTCAGCAAATGACAATAAAATGATGGGCAGACAAAAAAAAAAAACAAACCATAAATTAATAATTGTTAATAATTGTTCTCTCTAACCATAAATCTTTAAGGCAATGATAGATTTGCACAAAGCAACAAATGGATGTAATGAAGGACATGGATCCAAAGCTTAGTAACTGAAGCCTGTGGCCTGAAAAAGAGGGATGTTAGCCTCAGGAAACAGTCACACTAATACCTGACAACCATTTATTACAATGAACTGGTGCATTATTGATCACAGACTGCTTGATTCAAGGTTACTAGAAGACTCAATTAGGAAGGATGAGGATATTTTATAGTTTTTAATGAAAACAAATTATCAACAGAAGTCTCTTCTGGATGAGCTTGTAAGTGACCAACTCAAAGCCTAAAACACTAAATGACTTTAAGCGGCTACCCTTCTCCATTACTATTAATATTTTTTTTCATATGAAAATCTAAGAAGTTCAGTGTGCCCTTTCCAATCATTATCTGCACTCCAGAATGCTAAAAATTGCATGCAGACAGATATACATACAAACAATTCCTAATAACTTAAACTACGGTCCTTAACTGAGAAAAGAATTAGCCTCCACCCAATTAACACAGAACAGACATGCCCTTAAAGTTTACATTACCTCTAAAAGAGTAACTTTACATGCAATATTGCCTTCTGTAAATATAAAACAAAAGAAAAATATAACAATTTAAGTTCAGGACAAAAAAAAAGGGGGGGATCAGTACAATACATGCACCACTAAATTCTGTAGCCTTGCTGTAGGGGTTTGGCTGCCTGCACTCAAGGCCAGCTCTGAAGCAATGCAGTTGTGTAACCTTGGATCCAGGTGCTGTGAAGGGAATTAGTCATGAGAAAAAGCTGTGAGAAGCCTCGTTAAGACCTCCTTGCCTTGGCTCAGGAGCTGCAGGGAAGCTCAGGTGGTTTTGCTTGGTCCTTGCCTGAACAACAGCACAGGTATGCCCGTGCCTGGCTTCGCATTTTGCTGATCCTGGCCTTGCCTTGTTGACTTGGCATCCTGGCTTGACCTTCAGACTTCTTCGTCACCACAGACTTGTCTGGCAAACACTGGACTCTTGGCTGGCCTTGGTTACCATCACCAAACCTGATCTGTTCCCCTTGTTCAGTCACTGTAGGACTGTCCCCTTGTTGGTGATAGCCCTGGTTTGCCAGCCCTGCCATGATGCCGTGGGCTTTGTTTGCCTTGCGAGAAACCGCCCATCACTGTCCCCTGGAAGTGACAGATCCTATCTTTGATAAGAGACAGAAAACCAGGACTAGCCAATTTTCACTGATGATGAGTACATAAATATTTTCTGCAATCCACCTCCTGCTTTCTTAGAAAGCCAGAAAATGCAAACCTCTAAATTGGAAATTAACCACATATATTTACATAGTACCTGCTGCTTCCTCCAGCCTGAATATTTTTGGTCTTGAGACTGAGGAACAGTACAGAATAAAGCTGCCCTGGTAAAAGCACATCCTTTACTGTAATGTGTGTTTTCCATTCACAGTTAAAAATCCATAATTTATAGTCAGAGTAGAACATGTAAATAGGAAATATTCAATTAAGATCTCAACAACAATTTTTAATAATCATCTTTAGCATCCAAACCTCACAAGACTTCCATTAGGATGAAGAGTAGAACACGTAAATAGGAAATATTCAATTAAGATCTGAGAATCTAAGCTAGACCAAATCTCAACAACAATTTTTAATAATCATCTTTAGCATCCAAACCTCACAAGACTTCCATTAGGATGAAGTTGCACATCTAAATTATTCCATACTGTAATCTTACCAAATTTGGTAGGTTAATGAGAAAACTGGAGCTAAAATGCCAGTATCATATAGATAATTTTGAGCTGTTTTTCTTCAAGGTTAAGTAAGCAAGACAGTCCTGGTTACAGTCCACACATTACTGAAATCAAAATCTGTAGCATTAGCTGGACAAACCTGAATCTGAATCCAGTCAACATTTGGCTGGTAAGAACTTCAGTACTTGAACTTCAAGATCTTTTTTCCTTTCTAGTGCTTCCAAATTGCGGAGTCACCTGCTGTCAATGAATTTGATCCTCTCAGCTGTCCAAACATCCATCATGGTTAACATCACTCCCTAAATGCTGATTACAATTGTGATTAGCCTCAGGATTATATCCTCTTTCAGAAATTCTCTGCTCATTCTTGTCTACAATTCTCTTCCAGATTTAATTACTATTACACTAAGAAATATTATAAATTACTATAAAATATCAAGGATTAGAGCCATTGAGTAAAGCTATCCTATCTCTGTACCTACTACAGAAATTTGCAAGAAAAAAATTAAGAATTTGCACTATTGGATTATTTATCACTATGCCACATTATTTTTCTTCCTAGTTTTTAACAGATAGGGACTTACTTAAACCTCTGTATAAGAGATGTCAGAATCCATTCCAAATGTTATGACCAGAAATAATTTTTAAAAATCTAAATCTCATTTTTAAGTCTTTTTCAGTTTTTGGCTTTAACAGCTTTCAGTTATAAGGAGATCCACAGTTCAGTTAGGCATTGTGTCAAAGAAGTATTTAATCAAGTAAGAATTTTCTACCTTCACTTTCAGTGAATATTCCCTTATTCTTGGCTTTACCCATGATTTTGACATCTTCAAAGAATTATTGTAAACTAATGAGATGTGATTTCTCTTTGCAGAATTCATATTATTACACTGCATTTTATGTTGTTAACTCAAATACTTCAGTGTTCCTTTTACTATTACTTTCATAATTATCTAAGAATGAAATCAGAAGCCCCAAGGTAGCTCTGGCTTGAGAACTATGGCAGCAGAGGTCATTATGAATATGTATTTCTTTCTCTCCCTCTTTGCTCTGGAACTGTATTCATCATTTAGTCTCTAGAAATTTATCTTAACATTCAGTATGACAATTTTCAGCTTTCCAAGAAACAGCTTTTCCTTTCATCCCATAACAAAAGTAAATACATCATCCTTGCAATTTTATGAATTATTTAAGTTAATTTAATGGTTCGTAAGGGTCATCTACATTTGCAAGAATAAAAAAAGAGTTTTTATAAAATTCAAAGATCTAGGAATTCACTGTGCAATCAATTGTGTGAAAAAGAATTGTATCAGAAATACTAAAATTCAATATTTTATCTTTTTTTTTTTTTTTTTTTTTTTTTTTTTGGTAACTTAGACAAACAGAAACCTGTACTATTTGCTACTGTCAAAGCATATTACAGATTTGGTAATTCTCCTGTCATTTATCCTCTCTGAAAATATTTTATTTCCTACAGCATAATCTTCTGACCAAATTAATCTTAAATGTACCAAATCATAGGTTCCATCCAGTCAAGGGGGACAATTGTGTCATTCTCCCATAAATCTATTCACTTATATATACATATACATATCACTAACAAAAAGTCTCTACTTGTAATTCAAATAACTTCCTCATTAACTGGAAAAGAAAAGATATTACTCACTTGTAGTAGTTCTCATGCTTAAGGAGAACTAACTGTAACAAGATTTTCTGCATCCTGGGGGAAATTTATTTCTTGAGTTTCTACTGCAAAAAGAGAAAGAATTTTTTAAATTATTTCTATTATAGCAAAAGTATCAATATAATTCTTGTTGTTCATAAATTTGAATTCATTTTACCTTTACATTTTATGCTAATTTAATAGCAACATATCAATTTCATTGAGATTATGACATAATATGATAATATATTTTGGTCCTTGGATTATAGTTTTTAAAAGTTAGATGTACTGTTGTATTTTTATTAATTATTAATTTTAATTTGATTATTAATTAATTGAGGCATTTTATTTTTTTTTATCAGAAGTATCTCCTTTCTTTTTTGTACTGTACCACTAGAGACTGACATTTTGAAGTAGTTGTGCCTTGCTACACTCAGTGCTAATCTTGCTACCTAGCTGTGACAAGAGATCATCTGGAAATTACAACACACAAAATATTTTGAGTTAAGAAATAAATTTTATTTCATTTGAAATATTTATTTTATTTGAAATATTTATTTTAAAATCAAGTATAAACTATCTAAACTAGATTATTCCAAAGACATAATTGTTCTGAAATGTGGAGTGAGAAACACGATTAATGAGTGCAGTGAAATGAAATGTACTTTGAATAAGTTTTGAAGGATTTTTTCCACATAAAATTATGATCTCATAAAATCATTTATACTATCTAGGAGAAAGGTATATTTATGTATATATATGTGTGGACTAACTCAAAATAGCTATCAACATTTAGGATTAATTACATGAGAGGGTACAAGATGTTTCTACTAGTAGTATGTTGGTATTCCTTCATAAGTGGATAAAAAAAAATTAAAATATTTAAACATCTGCTCCCACAAGGTATACTGTATATGTGGTTAGATTGCATAAAATATCTGCCCACTATTTGTGTGTATGTACTTAAGCTAGAACCGCTTGCAGCTGCAATGGGAAATGAAATGATTTTAAATTTGTCTATATTTTTGTCCAAATTTTGGGCCAGATCTTCTTCAACCAGAGTCTAAATACCCAGCTGATGCTTCTACTTGTTTGTATGGATCAAGAAACTGACAGAAACAATAAGTATGAATTTTAACTTCAGTGGTATCACAGAGAAGCAATTACAGACTCTGACAGTTTTTGGCATTCAACTTCTGGGTTTTCTGCCAAATATGTAATCCCAGTAAACAGCATAACTGGCCACAAAATGTACACATGCCAATTGTATTACCGTATGAAAAGTACATTCTTTGTTTACTCATCTCTAGTTTAGTAAATCTAAGCTGTAAACTTAGTTACTACAAGATCTGCAGTAGCTCTGATAAGGCAAATAAATTACTTGTGGATTATGTATAACCTCAGGAATTTGATTTAGGGAGATGATGTTGAAAAAAATTCTTGAAAGTAAGATAACTTTAAATATAGTAGATTTCATTAAAGCAAAAACAATTTAAAAAATGAAACAAAATGAGAATTCCTTTTTCCTAAATAACGATGTCATTGGCCTTAGAAATAACATAAAATTATTTTTCTAGACTATGAGCTGACCAAGAATGTTGATATTTTATATCCTATGAGCCTAGTTCCCAGGATGTGATTACAGGTTTTTCTCATTTTTATATATATCTGAAACACACAACCCTGCAGCAAAAAAGGTGAAAAGTTAGTAGAAAACGTATATAAGAACATATCCTTCTTTCTATAGAACTATCAAAAGATGTAAAAGAGGAGTGTACATGCAGTGAAACAACAAAATGAGCCCAAATTTCTCCAGATAATATGAAATTCCTCTTCCTTTAGTAGAAATTCTGACAATTTGTGCCCTGAGTTCCAAACCAGCTTTTCCTACAGGATCCATTTTTAGCCTGTGAACTGTAAGAATATGTTGTCCCACACAGACTGAATTTTTTTCACATTTGCCTGGAAAGTCAGTTGTAAATAATTGAACCCACTTTTATTCCTGTGTCTTCCAAATCTTCTCCTTCCGCTGCATCCTGTATTGAGAAAAGTAAAAAAAAATCCTCTCACAGTAGCACTAGCTTAGAGATAATAAGTTGGACCAGCATCTGTAAGAGAAAAATAGCCCATTTTTAAATCCTAAAGATTTCCACAGATATCTACTTCTTTTTTAAAAGTCTAATTCTTCACGGATTTTACTAAGATGTCTCATTTGTGATTAAATTACTACTGTTTTGACTGAATCATGTTAAAAAAGTCTCCCATAGTATCTGTAGGGTCAAAGGACTCAACAGAAGGGCTTGTTCTTCCCTCAGGATGAAAGCACAGACTGTATCACTAGGTTTCTGGAAATTCTGAAGGACAAAATCCAGGAGTACCCTGAGAGCTGTGGAGGGCCATTTACTTCCATGATGTGCTAGCCTGGATTCTATTTATCTTCTGGGACAACTTTTGTTCATCTCGTTGAATCCAGCAATGTACCTGGGAAACTCTGTTTGCAGACCTCAGTTTAATCCAATAATACTTATAAACCACACAACCAAAAAGAAAAGAAACTCAAAGTTTTTGTCTTGATTCCTTTAAAAGGAAACTTTTTTCCACCTCCTTTTCCTTACCTGTTTTCTTCAAATCTTTCCTACTTACTTAGGGGCATTTATCTTGATGAGACATCAGACTTTATTGCTAAAATACATAGCAGAAGTCCTTTTTCCCAAGATGCAGTTTCACAGTCTGTTTAGTCTTGTTTGTGCACAGGCTGCAACCAGGACGGGCAGCCGCATTTTCTTCCACTCTTGGCCACATGTTCTTAATCCTTCCACTGGATACACCAATAGTAAGACTGCTGGCTGAATTGGGGGAACTGTCTCCTCCTGCTGATGGAAAATTAATCTTTTATTTGTTCGTTTGCTTCCGCCTGCCCTACCATGTGATTTACCCTGCAACCACAAAGTTTTAAAATTTGACAGGAGGGAAAAGATGGAAATGTTTGCTTTTAGGAGAAAAACTTACTTCTAGCTGATTTCTTACCAATGAAAGAAAAAATACATACAAACATGTCCGTCCACCAGAGATAAAGCAATTACTTTATCTGAAAGTATTTTCGTGTTACTATGAACCATATCTAAACATTGACTATTGACTTCATGTCACAATTTGGGTGCTCATTCTAGATGGATAAAAAGAAACAGCAATTGTGCAAGAGAGGAAAAGTGAACCTGTAGAGGTGGACAACTCTGTAAGTCCCAAGCCTCATTCCTTCTACCTCTCCTAAAGATAAGAGATAAAAACCCAGGGTATTTTCCCTGCCCTCCTGCCTTATCCTTGAGTGCTGCTTCTTTACATCCGGTGAGTCTCCAACAGAAAATGTAAAGATCTTTCTGCTTCTGTCTAAGAGAATTCTCCCCACCTCCATGTTTTCCTCCTGCCCCCCTTGGATATGTGTACTGCATTTCCAGTTCTTATGTCATAAACTTTGCAAAAGATGAGTATTTGGTATACGCTAAGAACAGCTGCTTGGGATATTTTGAATCTGTCATTCTTGATATAGGTGAAATTACAGCAAGTAAATCCCTATATAATTGGAAAGTTTGCACAGGAAGTACAGTAGATTGTACTGACAAACATGATTCTAAGTTAATAAAAAAAA
>NW_009620350.1:0-6212 GCF_000690535.1 Cariama cristata
CCCTTCAGCTCTGTGTGGGGAACTGCCCACTGGAGACTGGAGCAGCAATTTTCCTGGAAGAACCCCCAATTGTGACTGATTTTCCTTGCAACTCACGTACCTGTACCTCTAGGGTCAAAGTAGATTTTCCATCCCATCTCCTCATGTCCTCTTTGTGGTCCCACAAGTAAAACCACAGGGTACCTTGTGGTGTGTACCCTCTATATCCTCTCTCTTGAGTAAAAGAACACTTACTGTTAATAATTGAGATAGTGGTCTGTACAGGTGGGGAGTAAGACCTATCCTTTTTGTTTCTGGAAGTCCTGGAAGTTTTCCCCACTTTTCAGACAGTTTTTCCATAGCTGAGACACAAGTCCATAGGGAGGAAGAGAGATTTTCTTTGTATTGCCGGAGTTGGCAAGCCACTTCATCCACCGCCAGTGCCTCTTCATCTTTCCAGGTCATTACTGCCAACGAGTTGGCATACAGTGATGGTGCACTCCGTACAAACGTCTGCCACATGGGCTGTGTGCACCTGACTTCATCTGGATCTGTGGGTGACTGCGCGTTGTTTGGGTAATAATAAATCATCTCCAGCATGGCTAATTCCCTCAGGTACTGGATACCTCTCTCCATGGTGGTCTACTTGCCTGGGTGACATATAACATCTTCCTTAATGGGATACCTTTCCTTCATGCCTGACAGGAGTCTCCTCCAGAGTCTGAAGACTTGTGTCCCTTTTCCAATTGCTTTGTCAATGTCCCTTTCCCTAGACAGTGATCCCAACTGCTTGGCTACCTTACCCTCTAATTCCAGGCTACTGGCCCCATTATCCCAGCATCGGAGCATCCAGGTGATGATGTGCTTGCCTGGACAACGACTGCAATCTTTTTGCATATCTCGCAGCTCACTCAGGGAGAGAGATCAAGTGGCTACCTCTTGTTCTGCCTCTTCCTCCTGTTCTTGTGGTGACCCTGCTTCATCCTCCTTTACTAAACGAGCTGACTTTTGTGTCCATTTCTCCTTGTGTGTAGAGGTGACTGATACCGGCACCGGTTGGTTCTTTGGTTCAACTGCAGTATCTGTCACTGGGGTTGGAATAGCCACAGTGCCTGTTGCTTTGTCGTCAGATCCAGAGACCTGACCCAGGACACTGGGTCAGCAAAACACATGTGCATGTGCACAAACACAAACGCATGCTGGTTTTTATACTCTCCATGCTTTTCCCTGCTGCATGGTCACACGCGCTGGAAAAAGCACTGACCACATGGGTATGTGACTGCCTGTTTTCCATAGGCTAGCAGAGAGACAGAGGTGAAATACTGAGCTCTTCCCCACTGCTTCATCCCCTGGATGCTCCTATTCTGAGCACAAGTAACACTGGGCAGCGGAGAAGCTTGTACCACCCCTGCAGCGCTGCCTGTCCCACACCTGCTCAGTCCAAACTAAGGTTTTAATATATAAAATGTAGTGCGATTGAAGCCTTTGCTTTTCTGGTTTGGCTCTTTAGGTCACATCTTTCACACACAATATGAGGCCTCAGAGAGGGCTGTGTGATTCAAGGAGACCTGTTGCGGGGCATGGCACTGTGGGAAGCCCACCAAGTATTATTAGATCTTTTTGATAAAATGGTGAGAAATATCAGCACTGAAAGCAAGGGATCAAAAAAAAGGTCCAGCCTCGCACACCGACGGCTTGGAACTTCCATGAGCCATCAGCTCCATGTGAAGATGTAGCAGCAGCTCCTAGGGAAGGTGTTAGATGCAGAATGTGAGGCAGCAGCAAACACAGAATGGAGTAAAATGCCAACTAGCGCTGATCCTGCAGCTATGAAGCAAGATAATTTCAGAGAGGAAAAAGAGGAATTTTTCTAGCATGTCTTCAAGTCCAAGGCTGGAAGCCTGGAAAGTTTTGCTTGAGGAAGTTTGGCATTGAAACAAAGGGTGAGACTAAGGCTTTTATTCATTGCACTTAAGCTGGGGTTTATTTGAATACTTAAAGAGGGAACCCAACTCTGTATAGTCAATGAAGAGAGCGGGGAGACACTTCTGGAAGACTCTGGTGCTTTCCACTGGTGCTGGAAGAGACGCAGCAGGAAGAGACCGAGACATGCCGGCCGAGTGGCCAGACCGGGCAGCTTGGCTTTATGTGGTCCTCGTTCTTCTTTGCGGCAGTGTAATAAAGCGCCTTCTCCCAGCAGACAAAGCCGCTCTTTCTGCGGTTGTTCCCAGGCCGGTGCCTGGTACGAGACATCAGCAACGATCTCAGTTATCTCCAATGTCACTGCCTTCTTTTTGAGTACTTTTTCTTGCCCTCCACAAAGCTCTGAGGCAAGTTTTGGGTTGCCTGCGACTGCTGAGGTCATGCCACAGTGGTCACACATTCTAACCTATGGCCTTCTAGCTTCTGTGCTGACCTCCTTGGGACTGCTGAGGTCACTGGGCTGAATAAAGGGATTCTGCGATGCTGCCACCAAAAGCACAAGCCAGAGCATGGTCTGCTCAAACACAAACATCCTCTCAGACCAGGAGGGACTTTTACATCCTCCCCATAACACACGTTTGGGATTCTTTCACCAAGTGCCTTTTTGGGAGCGGTTGCACCTCACCATGGATTTTCCTGGCTACTTAATGATTAGTGTGAAGAGGGAGAGGGCCCTGTAGAAATGCTGTCTTTCCTTTTCAGTTTGCATTTATTTTCAGCTTATTTTCACCCTGCATATAGGGTGAGTACTTTTGCCACAGGGCTGTCTCCTAACTTCATGACTCAGAAGTCAAAATCAACATAAAAATAGTCCCCCATCTCCTATGTTATTTTGTTCAAATTAGAAGAGTCCAACTGTTTTCTTAAATGCTGCATGTAATCAGGAATGTTACATTTTCTTGTATAAATTATCCTTGTGTATTGAAATATAAACAGCCCATGGGAAAGAAATTCAGCATACATTTCATTTCTTCCATTGTTCAAAGGAAAAAAAGTGTACTTATCTGCTGAGAAATACTCTGCTTACACAGGGGGAACCAATCATCAATACCAGCTTACCAGCATTTTAATGATCGCCTGGAGGGATCCCAGAAATTATAACATTCAATCATCACCAGAAGATGATGACAAAAAATAATGGGGACCGAGAGTCCCTGTGGCAAGTGCAGTTGACAGTAACACTTTGGGGTACCATTAAACTGCTTGATTCTGGTGATTCTAAAGGAAAATTTTAGGCAACCTTTGGAAGATGCTGGGACTAGAAGTGCTATCAGTGCAGCAAGTCACTGCATGCCCCAGTCCCCCGGGCTGTGAGAGCCAGGAGGTGACCACCTCCATCTCCTGGGATGGTCTGGAACCTGCAGAACTCAGTGCAGGGCAGACATTGTGAAACACTTCAGCCTGTCGACACACACGAGATCTGACCAGGCACTTTCTTCTCACCCGCATCACCAAGAAGATGTTTTTGTGTCGCTGTCACAATAAATTACAGAGCAGAGTGAAGCCTGTTGCTGTGGATGTTTCAGTTCCTCAGCTTCTTCCTACAAGACTGTTTTGGGGAAGGGAGGCTTTTGTGCCGGTCTCTACGGCAGTTTACTTGGCCAATGCCCAAGAGGCAAGGCAGAAAATGAGAAAATGTCAGACTGTCTGCTTCATGCTTCTCCTTGCTCAGGACAATGCATCATAATGTAACCTAGGCCTAAAGAATAGAGAGAAAAAGGCCAAAATGTTCTGGATAACCTATGGGGAGAGTAACTTTAATAAAATCTAGTAAGGAATAACTGCTTGTGTTGCTGCTTTCCCTCAGTCAGGTTACTAAAAGGGTCTCTTTTTTTCTGCTTTAAATATGCAACAAGCAAGCAGAGCACGATGAGATTTGCCTCATTTCTGTAGGAAAGGAGATTATGAGACACAAAGGTACGAGTTGTGGCTGAGGAGGTCTGCAAGCCTCCAGCCCGAGATGCTGGGACATGACCCTGGAGATGTTCCCTGCATCCGTAGCCACTGTCCAAGGCAGGGTAATGGGCTAGATGTCCTCACCTCATTTGCTTGTATCTCTTCAATTACTCTATCAAATTCAATTGAAATCAGCAAATAGATTCACAAATTATTACAGGGAACAACCAGGCGGCAAGACCCAAGGCAACCAATGGACACAGTGTGGTTCCATAGGAAGCCAGGCTAAAACAAAACACTGGTGTTTGAAAAGTTACTAATGAAATTACTTCTTTAGGAATGTTTGCTGGTTTCCTACAGGGAAAAAAAAAAAAACAACCTTATTTCATTTTTATTGAATGGCATTCATCAGAGATTACAATTCAGGAGGCGAACCTCTGAGTTGTTCTGTGTAAAGAAAATTTTCCTTGAAATAAGAAATATATTTATTAAAAAAAAAAAACAGTCCTCTGTTCCGCTGCTTACCCACCAAGATAACGAATTGCCCAAATTAATGTGAGCAAAATTTACCATAAGCCCAGAATATTAACTGGGAAATTCCAGTGTTCTGGAAACTTGCAATAAGAGAAGGTGGAATTGCTAAAAGTATAAAAGCCAAAGCCTCTGCTGAGGTCCATGTATTCTTTGTTTATGCCACTACAGAGTGTGCTAGACAAATGTGTAGAATTTGTAAAATCCTTTGGGAATCCCTGAAAAATGAAGTGGTGAAAAAAAGATTAGCTCCTTACACAAGGGCATAATAAAACTACTGAACATTTCTGTCTTAATTGTGCTTCGTGATAGAGTATAAGGGAAAGTTATCATGGCTGAATGAAATGCCAAACTCTCCTAGCAGCAAAATGCCTTCTTTAATGTAATAGCAGGAATAAACCTCTCACTTCTGAAATATAGTTGACAAAAAAAGGCTAATAACTCATAAAGGTTTTACATACACTGAAAAAAAAAGTCAAAGCCTGTAAAGTTACTATGCACGAAATATGATAATCTAAATCAGCAGTTTAACTTGCACTTCTGCAGATCAGAGCTAATATTCCCATTGCATACAGCCATAATAAAACGTACTGTTCCACTGACAACAGAAGAAAACATTGTGCATTTTCATTTGTTTTATTTCATTTTCTCACTCATAAAATATGCCTTTTGCCACCTGTCAGTGCATTCATCCTCCTCAGTTGGAGGCTGGCAAACCATACTTGACACAGTATCTGTTCAAGAGAACTGAAAATAATCCTCTGAAAGTGAGGACCGCAATCTCTACTTGTAGCCTTAACTCATGGGAAACAGAACCATATGGTTAGTGTAGAGTAATTACGGTGAACGATAACGAGAAAAGTTGCTGAGGGGATTTCAAAGCAGGAATACCGCAGAACAGTTAAGTGACTGCAAACGAGTTAGGATGGAGTTCAGTGCAGCGTTGAGATGTGTGGAATTGGGAGTCTTCAGTGGAGTTGTCTACCCATGAACTTCATTTGGGCTCTGGGGAGAGCGATGGCTTGATTTAGTTCCCTAAATGCATCCCACCTGGGATGCTCTGGGTATCCTGCCTGGCCCACAGCCACCAGACCTGACAGGTGTGGGTCTCTTGTAGGTCCTGTCTCATATCCACCAGCCCTGGATAGGTAATGCACTCAAATCTCTGCTTTGGGAGAGGAAGTCTTGCCTTATGCAGCCCCTCCAAGTCCCATAAACTAGGACTCAGCCCACTGGCTCCTGATCCCCATCGCCTGCCCACAAGGCTTGGTGTCAGGCTGAAACCCAGAGGTTTGAGGCAGGAACCTGGGCTCGTGAGAAGCTTGTGAGAAAGGTGCTTCAGTGGCAGCCAACCCCATGGCTTCTCACAGCCATGTGTTTCCATGCACAGAGCATCGTCTCATGGCTGGAGAAGAAGGGATCTAGAGCAGACCCTAAGCTCTTCGTAAAGAAAAAACCTTCTTCAACAGCGATGTTACTTCCAGACCAGTTTCTATTTGAGCAGGAACCCAAGGGGATCCCAGGATCTTCATCCACAAAGAGGAGGTGATAGCAGCTCTCCAGGCAGCTGATGCAGTATTATTATGGCATAACAAACTGAATATTTTGGGCTCCCTTTGGGTCTGTTCAATAACTCTCTATATCCTGAGCTTCAGGTGCCAAAAAATACAATTTTAGACCTAGTTGCAGTGGATGAAAGCTGGATTAGGAGCCAACTCATCTTGGAGCTATAGTAAATCCGTCCTCTGGCTGATACCTGAGCAAGCAGACTCACTTGTGCAAATGATCCATTTTTGGTGAAATGCTAGGCCTATTGTTGCTTC
>NW_009620350.1:6223-13722 GCF_000690535.1 Cariama cristata
GAAAATCTGTTTCGGAGGTGTGCTGGCATTTAGATGTAGTTTTAAATTTTACTGTCTCAAAGGGTCTGTGAGTGAGATGTGACATTATTTGTTTGGGCTGCACAAGTATCTCAAGTCTCACCAGATGACACTATGCTCAAAGTTGGCTCTGGATGGCACAGGGGAGGACAAAGTGTCCAGGCAGGAGGTGCAGAGGTGTTCATATGGTGTGTAGATATGCAAGCAAGTTCCCAGTACCTGGCTGGTGAGCTGCAGCTC
The DNA here is from genome assembly GCF_000690535.1 of Cariama cristata. Taxonomy (NCBI): domain Eukaryota; kingdom Metazoa; phylum Chordata; class Aves; order Cariamiformes; family Cariamidae; genus Cariama; species Cariama cristata. Next base: position 6,482 of record NW_009620350.1, read on the forward strand.
CTGGTGCACAAGCGTAGCGTGCCCCAAATGAGATCTCACTCAAAGGTGGGGGAAGATGTTGAAATCAAGTCATGTTCCATAGCATGCCCCAAATGAGATTTCACTCAAAGGCAGGGGAAGATGTTGAAATCAAGTCATGTTCCCTTGCACGTGGGGTGGGCTCCAAGTGCCACCAGCACAGCCCTTGGGTGAAGCACCACGTCCCGTGCATTGAGCACACCAGATGGCAACCCCATTCACAACGTGTCTTGTATTTTCATACAATCTCATTGGGGCAGCACTTCCAGAAGTCCTCTTTGGCTGAAATGAGCAGTAAGACTCACACAGGTTAGCATGGGAGGAGCAATGGCTTAGTGCTGTCAGTGCAGGGCCTACCACAGAGCTCTGCTCTCAGCCATCCCCCATGAGGTTAAGGGGTATGGAAAGGCCTGGACAGAGGTGTCTGCACTGGGGACGGTTCTCACCCTTCTGTTGTAGGCACCATCAGGAGATCGCCTGTCCTGCATGGCAGTGACCAGCTCTCCGGCATGTGGCCAGCTGGCTGCAGCTGTGCTGTAGCTACACAGCCACGTCCAGATGCCCTCTGAGAGAATTAGGAAATGAGGGGAAGGCTGAGCAGGCTGGGATGGGACTGAGAAAATACTGTGCTGAGGAGCCACAGTGATGCTGAAACACCAGGGCTTGTCTGATGTCAGACGGCTGACCACTTACCCATCCCTGCGCTGCCCCAGCCCTCTGCGCGGTTCGCCTCTGCAACGAGTTTGTTCACAGGCTTCATTCACGTTCCATGGCACAAACTGAACAGCTCTCTCAAGAGCGGCAATTCTCAGGAAGAAGAAATCAATCGTTTTAAAATTCACCAGGATCCTTAATTTGTATGGAGAAATAAAGAGTGGGAAGAAGGGAGAAGGAGCAGAAGAGGTGGGGACATGAAGCAGTGGTGTTGGATGTGGTGCTGATAACACTGTGATGTTCTGCTCTGTATCTGCTTGTGGTTTGCTTTTTGTTTTGGTTTGAGAGTAAGCAGAAAACTGAAACAACTAAGGTGCTCGTGTATCTTGGTCCCTTCCTCTTCACAGGTGGAAAAGAGAAGAGCAGCAAAGAAGATATTTGACACACACGCTGGTGACTGCAAGTAGCACAGTCAAAGCTGATTTTAAGGAATACCAGATTTGATATAGGCTTTGGGTAAGGTCCACAACAGGAACCCAGTACAGAAAGATGATTTCAGTATGCTTTTGCTCTGAGGCAGAATAGAACCAGATTGTTCCGTATTTTCCACTAGCCTTCAAAAAGAGTGTGCGTATGAGACCTGAAGTGTTGATTTGCAGTACATTGTATGCTCCATGCCATTTCTTTGGATTACAGCTGGGGTCACAGGATCTTCAGATCCATAAGACCAGGCCTTAGCAGACAGTGAGAATTAGCTAAGAATAATTTAGGACTAGAGTTTCCATCACCCGTAGCCAAATTAACTAAGAAATTATGTCACAATATGGACTTAATGTCTCTGGAGGGTAGGAAAGGTGTGCCAAAGACAGAGTGTGGCACTTTTGTTAGCTATACTTAGCTCTATGTGGTAGGGAGATGCGAGCAGTAATTGAAAGAAAAGGTCTTTGTCTATTTTGGAGTCTACTCGGCTCAAACGCTGCCTGTGTGTAACAGATAACTGTCTGACCTCTGCCTAAAACACAGGAAAATTGTGTTTGTTTTTTTAATAAATCTTAACATTCTGTGTGTTCACCTTTCGAGTGTTACAGTAGAGCAACTGCTTTGGAAGATGTTCACAAGGACAATCCCTTCTGGTGGGTCACTGTCTGCAGCCCGAGGACATTTTAGTGATCTCTTCCCTCAGTTCACTGATTACCTCAGGTTACTTACAGCCTAACATTTAATACTTTTTTTCCCAGGAAAGTTCACCTATGCTTTGCCTGTCCTTTTGGCCATTAATTTCTTTAGCAGGAGATATTGATTGCCAATGCTGTTCTTTCATGTGTGCCCGCTTCATTAAGCCATGCAAGGTGCCACTTGCAGCCAGCTACAGAAGAGCCCAAGACAGAGATTACAGCAGCCCTGCGCTGAGCGGGACAAGACAGCTTTCTTCACTTAACATCTCTTCTTCCAGTCATATTTAGCACTTGCCGGTGGAAGAGAGCATGATGATAACATTTGAAAACACTCATCACTTCTACAGACTATTTGGAATAAATCAAGGGCTTTACACTGGTGGGAGAGAATGCAAAGAGCCTTTTCCCTTTGCTTCATTAGACAGCAGATCAGGCTCCAAGTTTTCCATCTTCAATGTGGCATATTTGCTGTTCAAGAACATCAGATCCACATGAATTGTAACATGTAGCGAGCTTTTGCTTAATGCCCGTAAGGCTTTGCTGGTCAGTCTTGCATGGGGATATATTGGTCATTTAGTAGCTGTGAAGGTACTTCTTATCTGATCTTTGTTTCTGAGCTGTGAAATAGAGGTGGTGATGCAAAAAAAACCTCTACTGAATGTCTGTTTAGTCTGTTTAGGCTAAATTCTCCAGGACAGTCCCTGTCCTGTTTTGTACAAGTAACATGCAGTCTGAGCGCCAAGGCTCATGGGATCCCTGGGGGTTACTGTCATGAATAACAATAATAAAGACATGGTGAGTCTTTTTAATTGATACTGCTGACTTGAATTCACTCAGTATTAGGAAACAGCAATATTGATATTTACTAAAAATTGTAACAGAGTTTGTTAAAAATTATGTCAATGTAGAGAAGAAGAAATTTTTAAAAAGAGAAAAGCTGTTAGAAAAGACAGATGTGTGGAATCTGGTTTTTTAGATGAATCTACAGGGTTCAGCTAGCTTAGCCTACTAAGACAAAGGCTAAGGCATGTACTAAATCTCTGTAAATATACCAGGTATAAAGAAAAGAATTGCTTATACAAAATAAAAAAATTGATTTAGAACAAATGAGTATAAATGGGCCATGAAATAGAAGCTGATTTCTAACCATCAGAGCGGCAAGGGTCATAAACACTTCTCGTTGCCTATAGGAAATGTCTTTTATTAAGCTGAGAGGACAATCAGATCCACAAGCTGTTCGTCTTGGTCTGAAACAAACTGGTCTGAAGCGTCAGACCATCTACAGTTGCTCTGAGTTTAAATTCATTAAATTAACCAACCGAAGGTCTTGTTTTCGGGTTTTTGCTTAGTTATTTTTGCTGGCATTGATGTGTTTGGGGTAGGTTTGTTAAGATGATTTCTCATTGTTTCTGGAGATGCATGGCCGTACAGTGTACGCAGGGTTGTGTGCAGCAGTCAGAAGGCTTCCATGGAAAGGGCTCTCTGCATCGTGTTACTGCTTTTGTAAGGTAACGATGTGATGGAACATCTGTGAGAGAAGGACACTGAACCTGAGAACTCCAGAGGACTCTTTTTTTGCTAAAGTTGAGTCTTACAAAATCAGGTCATAACCAAAACTTGGCTTGACTCACCACTGGAAGGTGTCTGAAGTTCCTTCCACAAAACATATGGCATATATGGCATATACAGGGCTTTGCTTAAAGTCAATTAAGATATTTTGTGATTCTGTAACTCCTGCCATCTCATTTTCTCTCTAAAAATACCTACTTCCCAAGTCCAAAGATACCTGAGCACTTGCAGGAACAACAGATGGTCCCTCCTGTGCGTGGTAACATTTCCAGGAACACAGATGCTCCCTTGAACAATTTAGCTCCACATGGGCAGAAATTAAAGCCTTTGGACAGGTGAGGAAATCTGGCCAGACAGCTACAAACATTGGTCTGAAAGTGATTGCTGCTATTTTATGGATGAAGGACGACTGAGGCAGAGCAGTCACCCACCCACTTTGAAGACCCTGCCCATTGATACATAGTGGAAATGGCAGCATCACCAAAGAGCAAAGCCTTTCCTCCCAGCGCAGAGCCCTCTCTGGGACAGGAGCAAACGAGTGAAGACACACACACACGTGTGCACATACAAATTTAACTGTTGCCATCTAATGAGTGGCATTTAATGATCTAGGCAGGGCATGGACTCAAGTCCCACCTTTACTGGACTCCTTGGCTGGGAATCAGATCCAAATTGCAGACACTATAATGTTGCTGTTGAGATGTCCCAGCTCTCATGAAGGCCAATGGAGAGGTGCGCAGTCCAGCCATGGGGTCTGTGGTGGGATTCAAGTCACCGTGAGGCAGCATGTGCCTTTGGCCAGCTAAATTGCTCTCCGGACACTGCTGGCATGTAGATACCAGCACTCGAACATGTACATATAGTCTAGACCTGGAAGCCCCCATCTCATGACTTTGGATGTGTGTCATGCTAACGTGCGGTAACGTGTGCCCTGTGGACTCCTGTTTGCAAAGCATGTGTGATCATCAGAGTGGAGGCTTCCTTTCCCCACACATCACCTGCCTGCCAGCAACATTGGGGCCGTCATCTGAACTGGGACCTGGACGTATTTCTGGGGGGTGTCCCAGGAGAGCAGGGAGGTGCCAGGACCGCGTGGAGCTTTGGTCAAAGTTGGTGAGTGGCTCTTTGTCTCCTGGCACCTCTTTGTTTTCCAGGTATTGCTGCTATAGCAGCAGCTGCCTGTCAACACCACACAAGGCAATTCGGAGGTGAAAAGGGTCCTGGAAATGCTCAGCCATACACAGAATCCATCCAAATGTCCAAGTCCCAAGAATGGCTCATGCTTTCTGCCCAAGGAAGGGCGTTGAGGGCATCCCACTCCTCATCCTTGAAAGCAAAAGCATGCAGATTTTTTACTGATGTGCCAGAAAGCAAGGTTTTGTCCATCTAGTCCTTCCCAGGAAGGTTGTTACTGGTAGCAGTGATGTTGAAAACACTTGTGAGTGAAATCCATCTCCACATTTTACCAGGAAATTTGTGTTGAAATGGCAAAGGATGAGGAGTTGAAAGCTGAAAGACCCTCTTTGGCAACAGAATTTACTTTGTGAAGAGGAAAGAGGCTGTTGAAAAAAATCAGAAGAGAAAGAAATAATATATCCTGCTGCTGCAGCTCCATGGATTAATGACAAGAGCAGGAGTGTCAAGAATTTATACCCAAAGCTTTCACCACACCACCACCGCACACAGTCTTTATTGTGCTTGTTTGCTGCACTTGCATCACCAAAACCTCTGGTCTAGAAAAATAATTTTTTCCTTAACATTCAGAAAGTATTTGACTAAATAGTATTCTTTCCATCATCTGTGTTTTCCAGCTATAGTGTCAAATGGGGAGCTATAGCGGGAACATACAGCGCATGAAAACATTCTGGAAAGAAGAAACAGCTCCTGGAAGAAGGGATGAAGTAAACTGAGAGAAGAAGGAAAAACCTTTCCACAACCCAAGGCAACCCATTTGCAAACAAGGAAGTATCTCATCTGGGAAGAAGAATAACAAGAGGCTTGCCCAGACAACAAGGCTTTCTTAATGAACAGGATTGTATCTATCTGAACTATTCCTATATAAAAAAATATTTTCTGAACTTCAGACAAGGAACATCAGAGCCATCCTACAAGAAAAAAGTATTTTGGTAGAAGCTGCTTCTAGCCGAAGTACCATGACCTTTGAAGGTCTGAAAAAGCCTTGAAACAGAGAAAGCTGGAAGAGATTTCCAGGGGTTATCTCCTAGCAATCACAACACCTTTTAATCTTGGTTTCTCCTGCAGTCCTCTTGAAGCATCTCATTCTTTCTGCCTGTCCTCAGTTGCTAGCTGGATAGTTGCTTTCATCATCAAACAAGCTGGATTACTGAGGTGAACTTGGCTCAAGGTCTCACAGGGAGATCACTGTGACTCAGTGAAGCACTCTACAACCAAACAGAAACTAAACAGCCTTCTCTAAACTTTAATACATTTTCAACAGAAAAATAGAGACAACTTCTTCTGTCAGTAAAGCACCTCTTTCACATTGTGCAATATCAGGGGCTGAGTTGCACTAAATGCATTTACAGTGTATGTAATTAAAGCATTGCACACTTTCACAGAAGAGAAGTTCAACTGACTAAAATTACAAAGACTAGGAACATAAATCCATAAATACCTACTATAAAGACAGACCTGATTTTCAAATCCACTCATGCACCACTTCTTGCCAATGACTGTAGTAGGAGCAACCCATTTAAAAGTCAGGCTACTCTTCTAAAGCAAGCTTTCAGGTAGATTTAGGATCACAGATGTACTTTTGAAAACCATCTGGTCTTGGCCGTATCTGTGCTCAGCTTTAGCTCCATCACTTGTTTTTGTTCAAATAACACAAGATACAGTGGCACTTACATTGGGTGTCAAATTTAGACATAAAACTGTAACGACATCATCTAAGCACGTGTCTAACATTTAGCTTAAGTGCTGTTCGTGTCTTCCAGATGGTTTCCATAAACCAGTAGAGGAGCTAGCGAGGGTAATGTGTAACCCATGGATGGGTGTTCTTCAGAAACAACCAGCATGAAAATGAAGCAAAGCACCAGTTGTGGCTCATACTCTGACAGGAGCCCAGTGACTCCTTCCAGGTCCACCCAAAATCAATGGTTTCAGAATTTGTGAAATTACGTCACTGTAGGTGACCAATGGATCACAGTCACCAGTGGGCATCAGAGACCCAGCTGCCATAAGGGCTACACTTCTGTAAGTATTGCATGTCTCTGTTACAGGTTTTACAAATGCTAAGTTTTTCAGTAGCATGACAACAATTACTAGGTATCTTTGGGGCTTTATTTTTTTGACAGTAAAAGATGATAAGAGTGGGAAGACTTTACAAGAGTCGTACCAAGTAAAGATAGAATTTTTTCAATTTCATTTTATGTCTATCCATAAGACCTCACTCTAGTAAGATTGCATGTCTCTGTTACAGGTTTTACAAATGCTAAGTTTTTCAGTAGCATGACAACAATTACTAGGTATCTTTGGGGCTTTATTTTTTTGACAGTAAAAGATGATAAGAGTGGGAAGACTTTACAAGAGTCGTACCAAGTAAAGATAGAATTTTTTCAATTTCATTTTATGTCTATCCATAAGACCTCACTCTAGTAAGAGAACAGATCCGAGAAGAATTTACAAGAGTCGTACCAAGTAAAGATATAATTTTTTCAATTTCATTTTACGTCTATCCATAAGACCTCACTCTAGTAAGAGAACAGATCTAAACTAGCATCAGACTTGCTAGCCATTAGTTCTGCACTCTTAGAGATGTGTGCAGGAACACAATGACTATTACTTTGATTATAATTGAAAGAG
>NW_009620350.1:13753-34699 GCF_000690535.1 Cariama cristata
AAGAGTGTTTGCAGACTTGTGGAATAAAATGATATAATGTAGTCATTTTCTGTGAGATAATAATGATGTTCTAATTGAAAAATGTACTGTGATATAATTATCCTACATCTTTATAAGCCTGCCTCAGAAGCACAGTAAAAGAACACAATTGGAATATTTTTACCCTAACACGTGAGAAAAGGCTCTTAAAGTTTTATTTGTATCACTTGGTGCCTGTTTAGGAGATAGAAGCCTCATAAAACCAAAATTATTTCCTGATTTGGTCTGGTAACCTCTTGGGGCAGGATCCGAAGGAAGCTTTAGCCACATAAATCAGAGACAGACTTGGAGGTGGGACTCACGCAAACACATGGGTGCCTCATGCCCTGGTATGCATTGGGATATCTTCCCCAGCTTCTACTTGCAACTCCCAAAGGACATACGTCTCCTACGTGTTGCCTTCTCCCAGACCATCTGCAGATAGGTTATACATTCCTGAATGTCTAAAATGGCACTGGATACTTCTGTTTAGGCACCTAGATTGCTTCCTCCATGTCAGAGTCAAATTTGTTTTCCTAAGGAGTTTTCCAGCTGAACCCTGGATGGACAAGAGGGAAGAAGAAATGACTCCTTGTTTCTCCCTGCCCTGGGTTGCTGCTTTGGTTTGCTGCTCCTCCTCTACCATGTTTTCAAGAGCAAGTCTTCTTTTGCAAAGAAACCAGTCTGAAATTGCTGTGCAGGGCAGCCTGCGCCCAGGACTGGATCCACGGTGCAGGACAGGACACGATCACCTGTGGTTCCCCTGTGGGTAAGCTCTAGGAGATCCCATTTCTGCACACAGGTTTTTGGGACTGTCCTTCTGTCAGACAGTCATCTCTGTGCCTGCTACAGCAGCACATTAGCTCCGGCTTCTCGACTCGGCTTGCAAAACCAACACTGACTTGTAAGCACCTATGTCCTCCACATGGCCCTCTCCGGCTGGTTTTGGGAAGATATCCTTGTCTATAACCTGATAGCTGCCTCATCTTCACGTTGCTAACAGTAACAGTAGGCAGAGTGAAAGCCCATATGGCTTCCTACCACCGGCAGCGGTGCTGCGGGTTGAGCAGGGCTACGTCAGAGCCCAGGCAGTGCAGTGGGACGCGGATATGTGCACAACTTACCAAGGCTATAGAGGACTTCACCTAAAAGATCAGTAATACATTCCAGGTTAATAAGCATGGCAAAATTAGCTAAGTAGAAGCAACACCACCTTTGTTTCAAAGAAGAGAAAGTGTATTTGCGGTTGTCAATGGCTGGCAGCCATTGCTGGAGCTTACAGGGATGGCTGGAACTGAACTGCCATTGCCCGAATTGCTTCCAACTTCAATCCCAGGGAGCAGAAACTCAGCATGTCCTATGTACTGATATTTCTGCTGTGAATTAAGAGGAACTGCCAACCCGGGAGCCCCACAGAAAGTGGAGGGAGAGCGGAGCCATGTCAGGAACTCATTTGGTGGAGGAGAAATGGCTGCTGCTTCAGCAGCTGCTCTGAAAGTGAGGTAATAACAAGCTCCTGGCAATTAGCTTTTGGCATATTTACTCACCTAATTTTTCTGGCCTTCTAGGCACGTGGTGTGGTACCACTAACCCCCCCAGATGAGACCGCCCAGCTGGGAGCGGACACCACCTGTTGTTGGGATCCCTCTCACACCGAGCAGGGACAAACCGGCGGGCCCAGGAGCTCCGGGAGAGTGAGGCTGAAGTAGATGGCTGCCTTCCTCCTTTCCCGCCTCTCCAGTCTCTCAGGGAAGGCCCAGCTGGTGGGCACAGGGGCTGGAGGAGCAGCGTGTTTGCCAGGGTGCGTGAAAGGTCCTGCAGCTCAGGCTGTCTGTCCGTCCGTCCTGTCACCGGGCGCTGGAGCCGTCGCGCAGGCATGGGGTGCTCCCCACCTCCTCGCTCCTCACGCGGAGCCGGTGCCTATCGCCATTAGCTGCACTGCATCCACAAAGGCCCCTGCGGCCTTTCCTGACTGCCGTGAGGGATAAGCAGGCTCATAATATATTAATAACCAAGAGGTTTTTATTTAGAAGGCAACCCGCTCCCTGCTATGGCGCCGGAGGCACTGTGCAATAAGTCATAATAAATCTAATGAAACAGTATGAATAAGTAACCAGCTTTAATCCTAGCTGTAGAATTATTAGGTAGATTAGTGAATGGAAAATTAAATTTTTTGTTCTCTTTTCATTGTTCAAGTTTTGCATGATTCTGAAAGCTGTAAATTTTTGGAGGAGTCTGTGAAAGGGTGGGAGAGATAGCCGAGGGTCAGAGAGATGACAGTGCCTCGAGCACTGGAGGGAAAAGGGCAGAGATGTCTGTCCTTCAGATGGGGACCCGCTGACTGGGGCCAGGTCAAGCAGCACAATGCCAAAAGCTGGTCTTGGCACAGCCCCTCACCCCTCTCCAAACCAGCAGCACCTGTAGTCATGGTGGGAAATGACTTAGAGAAAACCTGGCCTTTGCCCTTCACGGCACAGGTTGACTTCCAGGTGCCACTGCAGTTCATGCTGAATCCTGGGCAGGGATTTCTTTTTCGTTCATGGTAAATGCCTTCACTTCTGGTATAACATCAAGCCAGCTATGACATAGGTTTGCGTGATGTCATCACTGACACCCATGGCTCCCCTCTCTGTTGGGCCACAAGGCGAGAGGCGGGAGGGGGGTGGACTGAGTCTCTGCCCAGTCCATCAGTGGTGAGCGGGGAACCAGAGCTGCCGTTGCCAGGTCCTGTCCTGGTCTCCTGCACCTCCCGCCAACAGAAGCCTTTGGGGAGGAGATTCAGAGTTTTCAGCAGACAATTAAGACCTTTCATGAGAAGATCATGGGCTTTCGGGGAAAAAACCCAGAGATTTCAACATGACCATCCAAGACTTCTAGGAAAATGGAAAGCCCATCTGGGAGGAAGAAGCTGCCTTTTGGGAGGAAGAAACGGATATTCAGGAGGAAGCAGAAGCCTTCTGGAGGGTGTATCGTGACTTCTGGAAAGACTATAATGCTTTCTGGAAGAAGGATAAGGATTTCTCAAAGAAGATCAGCTCCTCTGGGAGAAAGACAGGGTCCTTCTGGATGAGGACAGAGTCCTATGGGCAGAGGAAGAAGCTCTGTGGGCAGATGAGACAGCTCTCCTGGAAGAGGAGAGAGCTGTCTGGGAAAATGAGGAGACCCTCCAGGAAGATGAAAAAAAAACCTCAAGGAATATGAAAAGTTGATCTGGGAGGAGGCCTTTGATCCTGAGAGAGAGGATATCTCCAGGGATGCCACTGTCCACAGGGGAAAAGCATAAATTGTTCTACTAGGCTCAGGAACATGTGGAAAGCTGCACATACTGATGTGGTTACTTTATTTAAGCAGTTCTGCACTTCAACCAGTTCTCTGAAATAACGTCTGTAGTTCTTGGAGTAAATCAGAGTAGGGTATTTTTAATGCTATTTGCTTTGAAACCATTCAGCTTATGTTTTCAGGACATTATTTACTCTTTTGAGGTCCTGTAGCCTGAGGAATGGGGCAAACCTCTGGTTTCCTGGCCTGTCACCAGGAGCTGGGTGAGTGGGTAAAGCCACAAGAAGGTGGGGGCTTAATGGCTGAGGTCATCTTCTGGAGCTCAGAACAGCTCACCTAACTCAGTGCAGTTTGTATCAACTGAGTCAGTGCCAAAATAAGGCACTGATAAATTATAGCCTTCGGATGCCCCATATTTAAGAATCACAGTTAACACTCCTGAATCTTAATGAGCCTCATGAGAACTCGTGCTGTTCCATTAGGTTTGGGCTTTGACTTCCCATTTAACTTCCCGCTGCTTTTGGGAGCGTGATGGGAACATTTACCCACTCGGGTGAGCCCCCTGCATCCCCTGTCTAGCTGAGAGCAGCTTTGGCATCAGCCTTGCTGAGAGGGACAGAGAAGGGGGAGAGAATTGGGAGGGATTACAGAAGTCAGCAGCATGTGGGAAAAGATGCAAGCTGGAGGGAAAGTTGGCAGCAAGTCCCTCAGCAAGGGGGAAATAAATTTAGCAGTGTGAGTATATATGTGTGTGTGTAAGAGCAGGAGAGGGTGCACACAGGGACTGGGATTATTATTCACTTGCTGAGCTCCTGTTGCCAGCGCAGGTACAGGAGCCTCTAACAGAAAATCCTCAATAACTGCAGTGCAACACGTGGTCAATATTTAGCAATATTTTATGTGATGTGAGTACAGGGTCAGTGCCTTCTGCTGAGCTGTGGCACAGGAATTGCAGTTTTTCTTTCCTTTTGAGGAACTGGACTCAGATGCTTCGTGTTTTCAAAAGCTGAGCTGTAAAGGCTGGTCGAGAGACAAATCTATATTTGACCCTCCATACATCCAGGTGCGTGGGGGACAAGAGCAACAGTGAAAAGTATTCATCTGAGTCAAATCAGGCATTGAATTTGTCTCTGGTATGGTAGCATTAGTAACTCTTTCTCCTTCAATATATGTTTTTAACACTGAAAAGGCTCAAGGACACAATGTAAGAAGCCTTGACAATTGCTGTTGAAGAACCTGATGACTTCTGCAACTGTCAGGCATACTTAAGCTGTCACTCAAGCCTGTCACTCAAGTTCAGTCCTTTGTGATCTGCTGTAGGATAAGGCTGCCTGCCTTATTTAATTTTGCTCAAGAGAAATTATGCGCTATGTCTTTTCTGAAAAATCCATGAATATTTATTGCTCAATGAATACTCAGCCCTTAAAAAAAGCCAGCTGATTCAGCCAGGGTAGGAATGTTTTGCAACCTTTGTGATTATTATTCTATTATTACCATGTAAGTCAGAGATGAAAATGACCTATTAGACCATTCAGTGCAACTTCCTGCAAATTCAGGACGCTTACGCATTAGACCTTTATCATTAGATGCTATAGAGAGAAAGAAGCTTTCAGAAAATAACAGTATGCAAAAAGCACGTGTCACTTAATATATTTTAATGTCAAAAAACCAAGAATTTATCTCAGTTATTCAAATCCACATGTCAAATTAACATCCATTTAAACTAAAATTAGGTATGCTTTCTCTTGCAAGAACTTGAAGCACGTGAAATGCTCTTAGGAGGGCTCCTAGTCACTTCTTTCATAGGAGAGCAGAACAGTGTTTCTCTGGTGAGAGTGCTGCCAGTATAATACAACAGTTGTGAAATTTAAGACATTACACAATGCAGCACAGAGGAGCTGGAAGTTTAGCCAGAGAAAAGCATGTACCAGTATGGTTTTAGATTGCTGGTAGCTCCCCTGAAAATACTTCATCCACCTGGTAGCTTCACAGCGGTCCTTGCTTGGGTGGCATTGCTGGAGAGAGACCACATAGAATCATAGAATCGTTATGGTTGGAAGAGACCTCAGAGATCATCAAGTCCAACCCAATGCCACCATGCCCACTAAACCCACTAAACCATGTCTCGAAGCGCCACATCTAAACGTTTTTTGAACACCTCCAGGGATGGTGACTCCACCACCTCCCTGGGGAGCCCGTTCCAATGCTTAACGACTCTAACAGTGAAGAAGTTCTTTCTAATGTCCAGACTGAACCTCCCCTGGCGCAACTTGAGACCGTTTCCTCTTGTCCTAAAATGCTTACTGGGACTGGGTATTTGAAGTGGGAATTTCAAGGGCACCTGCACTGCATCCAGCAGCTCTGGACTGAGGATGAGTTTCAGTCATGAAGATGATCTCTGCTAACCCTCTGGAGTGATAAAGTAATGAAGGGAACAAAGAAAATTACTGGAATGAAAAGCTCAGTTACATTTATCACCTCTGCAACATGCACATGGAGGCTTTTGAGATGTGAAATTCAGTGAAAAAAATACATAAATACACCTCTCTTGGAAGAGCAAGTCTGCTGATGTGGCATAGGTTGGCTGTAGGGACCAGGAAAGAATTGGGCATGTCTGAAGAGCTGAAGATGTTTGAAGCATGGACTCACCTAAAGCATAGTGGAAGGATCTAAAGAAGCTGCCGAGCTCGCCTGTGCCTGAAAAGCAGCCGTACATGTAATGCTCTGTGCAAACACTTCTCTAATCTGTTTTGCGTTTTTAATTCCCAGCACTAATGTTGCACAACCGTCACTTTCTCTCTAGGGCTTTACTTACATTAATTTTTTCGTGGTATCTGAGGTGAATCGCCCTAATTGCAGTTTTGACTTCTTAGCTGTAGTACTATGCACAGTGTCCATGGGGAACAGCCCTTCCATTTGCCTCGTATTTATTCCCAGGTCTCCCTAGACTAACCTACCCCATCTCCTTCTGGCCTCCTTCACCGACCAAGTGATTTAGGTATCTGGAAGGCTTCTCTCCTCCCTTCTGTCCCTTCCTCCAAAAGACTGAAAAATCGAGATAATTGGCAGTATCCAGGTACAATCCCTGAAGATGCCACAAGTCTAGGTCGTAGTGCTTGTTTTGCAGAAGAGATTCAGCCAGGAGTGATGCAGCTGAGCCTTTCGGACACCAAACATCAATGCTGAGCTGCATGGGTGCTGGTGGGTCCTTTTGCAGAACGATGACACCGCAACGAGCCCTGTCCTGTGCCCCGAGGTATCTCAGCCCCGTGTCAACGGAGAGCAAACCTGGGACTTACTCAGTGGCACAGAATCAGTCAGAGCAGGCACCAATGTAACATTAGACCGTAATCAAACTTCCCGTGGTTGCTGTTCAAATAAAGAGGCATTAAAGGTAAAAGCAGAACAATTAGTGTAATTTCAGAGTAAACACAGGGATAAAACCCAAATACAGGGAAACATGGTGAACCCAAACGAGCATTATATGTTGGCAGTGCAATTAATTTAAAGTCAATGAGCTGTGTGCACTCAGGAAAGTTTTGAAGGCTTAGCAAACCCTGCACAGAGTGATCTGACAATGGGACAAGGAAATTTGATGGTCTGGCTGGGCCTGGAGCTCACCTGCTTTCTGGTGCAGGCGATGAACTTCTTGTTCTCCTTCCCTGGATAAAAATATGGAAATACTATGGAAAATATTACAGAAAATATATGCCGGAGCAGAAGGGTCCCACTTTATCCACACTGAAAGGCAGCCCCTGGCCTCATACACAAGATAGTGAAGACGCTGATAAATCTGATAGTCGTATTTCCAGGTGATACTCAAGAGTATTTTCTTTCAAAGTTTCTGCTCAAGTGATTCACAACAGGCTATTTTTCTGCTCAAGACCACAACAAAGGTGAAAAATTATGGACTGCAGCTTTGTACCTCTAAAAACACAGAACATCCCAAAGCCCAAAGTGTCTTACAGAGGGATGACGACAACTCCCACACAAAGCAATAAAGTAATTGAGACAGTAGTGGCAAATCAGCATAAATATTTGAATGGGAGAAAGAAATAGCTCCGGAGCTCACCTGCACATTTTTAAAATGCAGCATTGTCATCAGAAAGCGTTGCTGACGCAGCTGTGGAGCTAACTCGTGGGAGAGGCAGAACATGGAAAATGGTGAAGAGTCATTTGAGTCAACTGACATGTCTGCATGTGTCATAAACCGGAATGGTGAGAGTGACAGAAGAAAATTAAATTTATTCAGTATATGTATGTGTATATATGTGCGTGCGTATATATAGCTATAATTTCCAGATCTACGTGTCAGTCATTGTATAGGACGAATGTAAAAAAGCTGGGAGGCAGGCCTGTGACTCATGGGAAATTGGAAGTATGGAGAGCATCCAGCCACAAATATAAATCCTCCTACTGTTCTGCCAGGAAGTCTGGCTGAATTGTTGAAAAGTCAGTGCAGAGGGTGCCACGGAAATTGAAAGAGGAGATAGATAGAATACTGTGGCTGAAAATATCAGATGGGGAAAAAAATAACCTCACTTTCATCCTTCAGAAATTAACTAATGTGGGTTAAAGAAGAGAGGAACCACGAAGAAAGTATTTTTAAAACAATTCTATAATGCTGAAAATCTCTCTGTTTCTCCCTTTCTCTCTCTGTTTTTCCCCTCTTTTCTTATTTTTTTAATCTTATTTATTAATTGAACTAGGAACATGAACTGCAGAGAGGGAGGGAAATCCAGATTCTTGACATTTGGGGCTTTTGGGGAAGGTTTTGGTTCTGATCCAGCAATTCACTCCATCTATGTGGTCCCTCAGAACACCTGAAATGTTCCAAAGGCCCATATAAATCCATATTTAGAACTAAAACTGGGATTCTGCTATCGCTGGTTCGCAGGCGGTGTGAGAAGCAGGCAAGGGGAGCACTCGGAGGTGGTGGTGAATTTGAACACAAGCACACACGCTTGATGATGTGGGCTTTTATCAAAATAAAAGACAATTCAGATTTGCACCTGGGATCTTCAGAAACCATGGTGGCAGCCCTGGAGTTGTAAAGATAAACACAGATGGTATCTTGGATCTTCAGGTTTGCACTACACGACACAGAACCTCCAAGCAAGCAACCAGCTTCCCTTGGCTGCAAATTGTCCTCTTCTTATTTGTGATTTTTGTGTGCGCGCCGGCGTGCGTGTGTGTACACACAGACACGTACCGAGAGTGAAAAAACAGCCAGGAACCAGTCAGTGTGTGCAGTGCAGGCAAAACACTCTGCCCCTGCCCTAGTCATGCCCCTGTGCTCCCTCTGCTATTAGAAGTGTTGCTTCAATTCCTAACAGCAGGAGCTGTGCAGATACTCACTCACCAAATCTCAGCATTGACGCTGTCGAAGTAGGTGACCTCAACACGGGGCTATGACAACATACCTTTCATGCCATCACCTCCGTTAGCATCCCGTGCTTCGCCATGCTGCTCAAGAACAGTATGTAAAAATTAATTAAGTATTGTATTTCTTTGGTCTGAATGGAAACGCGACTCCACATTTTAACGTGAGCTATAGCATCATGATTTTGTTATCCTGCAGCGCAGCTTTCTAAGCATTTTGGCGTGGGAGATTTTCAAGCAGAATTAATGTGTTTATTATTATTATTCTTCATGTGAAGGCCACATTTCCAGAGCTCTGCTTAGCTAGCCTGAGAACACTGAAATAGAAATCGGGTTGAAAAGCTGTGATTTGGTGGCTCACCCTGCCAGTAAATTGCCAATTCATATACGGGTTTTCTTCCCCGTTCTTCAAGATCGCCCCACGCATTTGGGGCTTGACTGCCGTAGCGCAGGTGGGAGGAAGGAATTGTGAACCAAAGTCAAGCCTTGCTGGAAGCACAGCGGGTGCCTCTTTTGTGAACATGCTCTTTCTGTCTGCTGACTCACAAAAAAAGCAGCTTTCCTTGCAGACTCCATCGCAATTTCAAGCCACAGCCCAAACACATGAAGTCCCACTGAAGAAAGCTACACATCTCCCGATTGCTTCATACCTGTCATATATGCACTTAATTTTTAAAGTGACCTACATTGGTTTTACATTGTACCAAGATACACAATATTTTCTTCTCAGCGGCACTCAGATTTGAATCTATGCAATTAGCAGCGATGTTTAATTTAAAAAGCAAGCCCAAGCAGCAGCCTGATGGAGAGTCATTAATACAGTGAAATAATTGAGAGATGAAGAAATGATTTTGTGACCTGACCTTTCACACTGATCGACTGAGGAGTGGCATGTCCTGAAAGCAGATGCAATCACAGGCTAACAGAGTTGGAACTAATTAACAGGGCAGATACTGCTTAAAGCACCCATCCTTCCCAAGGATGGGGAGAGGGAATTTGTGTAAACTGATCTTCTTTCTAATGAAGGCATAAATAACAAAGCCTGCAAGGATCCCTCTGCAGGGAGCCATCAGCCCTGCACCAGCCTGCTGAAAAGCAACAGCAGCAGCAGCGTACTTTGCGCTTATGTGGTACTTATATGGTACACTTACATGGTATACTTACATGGTATAGGGTACTTCCCATTCAAAGGTCCCAGACCGTGCCACGCCATTAGTGCATTTACCCTGCAGCGCTCTCGAAAACTGTGCAGAGGATGTTATTGCCATTTTAAAGAAGAGGACCCAAAGAGGGACTGAGAGGTTAAAGCTGAAAAAGGATTTTGTGGCAAATCCAGGCAATACAACTCCCCCTTTCCAGATCTCTGCCTCATCTATGACACCAGCCTGCCAGCAGCGCTTAAAACACCCATGGATAATGTCTTTCAAAAAGCATGGTGACAACTGGGCATCCTAATCCATAGCACTGTCCCTTACGGCTCCTGGCATACATATCTCTGCGATAGATAAAAATCTGGTACTTTTTTTACTTTTGACCCACCCTGTTACCAGACACTTATCAATTGGCAGCTTACAGTATATCACAGGTGAATATGTTCCACCTCCTTAGTCCCATATTTAGACCGTTAACTACAGAATATCCTTATTTTCCATTTAGACAGGCCAGTTTCTAG
Source organism: Cariama cristata (assembly GCF_000690535.1). Classification (NCBI taxonomy): domain Eukaryota; kingdom Metazoa; phylum Chordata; class Aves; order Cariamiformes; family Cariamidae; genus Cariama; species Cariama cristata. The sequence continues at coordinate 24,105 of NW_009620350.1, forward strand.
CCAGTGATTCAAGATACAGCTTTTTCATGAGACTGAATCAATTTTTCAGCACCTGGAGTTTTCTCTTGCCAAAGGGTCCAAGGGTGACAGCTGACTGCAGCCTGCACTGGAGGCATCGTCCATGGCTGTCCCTGAGGAGTCCTCCGGAGAGCCCTGCTTTCCAGAGCACGGCTCTTTTAATCCTGAGTAAGTAAAGATACTTTCCTCCTGCAACTCCAGCTCTGGAGAGGACCATGGAGTTTCATGTGCATCCTTGGCTGGGTGGGTTTGGAGCTGGTGAGCAGCAGTTCTTGGTGCTTTGTCTCAGGTCCCCACACCTAACTGACCCCACAGAACATACAAAGAATTTACTACCCATCTTTTGGGTTGTCTTCCAGGTGATCTTAATTGTAATTTCAAAACCTCAGCTCTTGCATTGCATCTGCCCCCAACTATGTGCTGGCTGGAAATGTCCTACATTTGCCCATGCCAAGTACAGTCAATTCAGGATCACAGGTCTCTACACAACCACCAGCTTCCAATCTCATGATTAATTAAGGTTTTTCACCAATGTATGAAGCCCAGCATTGGATGCAATACATGTCACCATGCATGGGAAGTCAGCACGTCTGGCAGGCACAGATCCACGGCCCTGGTGCACTCATCGGGGATGGTGGAGGACCCCATCCATGGGCAGCAGCACGCTGCCACTGGCACAGGTCTTGCGTGGGCAGACACAAGCTGGGCCAGCCTTATCCAGGAGTCAGGGCATGGCCATGGCTCTGTTATAAACAGATGAGATGGACGGATCCCAGATTTTAATGCCAGAAATTGGTCTTTTGGATCACCTGCTATTTTTAGGATCCGACTCAAGAATCTCAAAGAACAATATTTGCAGTCTGCTCCAAACAGAAGCTACCTTGTAGAAGGGCAAACGGGTTTGGCTGCAGGACTGCAGGCAAGGGGGTACCTACAACACCTCTGCATGCGTATTCCCGTAGGTTGCTCTCTTTCTGTTGCCTCTCTAAAAAACATTTGCAATTCAGCTCCCATCACAAGAACTTTCTACAAGTCAACATCTGACATCTTCCAGCAGTTTTATCCTACAACTGGTCTGTGTGGTCAGGACACATACTATGGTACGTATACACGTTACTATGTCAGTGTAAGAGACTGGAAACGCAGGCACAGGGTCTGTGCTACCAGCATCCATGGCCTGGGTGCATCCTAATGCCATACTGAAAGCCCGGTGTATACCACTGTCCTTGCCCAGTGCCCTGGTTTACGTGGGAAGGGAACAGAGGCAGACATGAGAGATACAGATATCAGTAGGAGGACTGCAATCATACTATAGACCTTAGGTGTGGACTAAGATCCAGAGCTTTATATGTTGATATTCAGGCACCAAATGTGATTAATATCACCGTGCATGAACATCCTGCACACCTCTAAGGATCTGGGCTGGGGTGGCCTGGCCGACAGCAGAAAGACGGCTCTGAGAGCTGACCATGGGGTTTTTGAGGCATTTCACAGCTCACTGATCACAGCTGCTTTCTCCACTCCTTGGCTGCAGTCACGGTGGAGGCCCCAGAAACAGCAGTAAGAACAAGACGGTGCTGTACAAAACTCCTAAACACGACATGATGATTTCCAGGCTCACGTTTGATAAAGCGATAAGATAACCCCTGACTTCAGACACATGTAACCATACACTTAACACCTCCGCAGCTTGTTCACACATTACGTGCTCACAGTCCTACTGCCAGCAACGGGGCCAACGTCTCTCGTGACAACTGTAACAAGAGGAATGCTATTTTTAACCCAATTACTGTTGATAGCACACCACAGATGTTATGGGAAACCTGTGGGCTAGATTTCTTAAAGAACAGCTCAGTCATCAGACAGAGAGCCGTGCTGCCGGCGGCAGATGATGCCACCCTCATCCCTCCGAGACCCACTTTGGCAGCGGGAACCACCAACTTCACCCTCCCTCACGCCCTGCTATGCTTTGTCTCCTGTCTCTGCCCCATCTCCTCCCATCGCTGGAGCCACCCAGCCCAGCTCAACCCCAACCCTTCCTCCTCCACATGGGATTTCTTGATGCATGGCAACCTGCTTGTAGGGATGCAGCAGGTTATCGTATAACCTATAGCTAGATGCTTTGAGAAATAGAGGGGGAAAAAAAAAAAAAAAGCAGGTAGAAGTGCTGACTGCAAAGCCAAATGGGTGGCAGCTATGGCCAGCACAACCCTCCTCATGATGTACCTATTTCCCACTGAACAGCAAACAACAGTGATGAATATATGTAATGTTTCATTGCTAAAATGATTTGTATTTTAGGTAGAGATGCGGGACTCCTCAGTTTAATGCTGGCATCTGAAATTACCAGTTCGCAGCCTCAAGCACAGAGACAATAACTGGTGCGGCACACATTGTCAATGCTGTGTATTTTTAGACTCTCGTAGGCGTTTGTAGTCGTTTCAAAGTGCCTTGATGATTTTTCACGCGTTTTTCCAGCAGAAACGAAGATGGCTTCCTGAGCTAGGATATAATGACCGATGTGCAAAAAAAATGACCAAGTGACTGTGTTCTCCCCTCAGGTCAGGATAGATCTGGGGAGACAAGAGCGATTCTGAGGCTGCACAGCCATTCCTTCTGCTTTCTCTCTGAAGGACTTTGCAACGTTGTTACCGAAAATCATAACCAAGAAAACTGTCTAAACCAAATGATAGATTAGAAAGCTGACATTAGTTTATTGTAGCACCAGGTGCATGCTAGGAGGAGAGATCCTCCATGCCAGAAACTTTGTGACTCTGCCCGTTTTACCATGCTCTTAAGCAGGGACATGCTCCTCAGGGGTTGCAGGAAGATTTCGCTCACAGATGTTTAGGCCGGGGCTGGTTTTCTCCCTTGCGCTCCCTGAAGGCATGCTGTCCTTGGGACAACGTCAATGAAACCCAGATACCTTAATTTCGTTACAAAAGAAAACCTGTGAAAAATTGATTTGAGTGAGTAGCATGCTTACAGTTCCTACAAGATCAGTGTTGAGTAGTTCAGAAAATAACGTTGATTTTCTTCAGGACTCTGGGAGGGCTGAGCTGAGCCCTGCAGGGAGTTGGGACCGAGGAGCAGTGGGAGAGCTGGAGAGCAGCACTCAGCTCCTTGCAACTCACCCATTACAAGGATGTTGGCATCCAACAGCTTTCTTGGGAATGGGGACAGGTTTTTAAGATGATACTCATACTACGGTTCGTCTCTGATCAAATCAGGGTTTGTCGGGAGAGCGAGGCATTGAGAGCAAGGGCTGACTCCATTATACATGAGGCGTTTGCCATCATGGAGAAGCTTTTCAGCAGCTTCCATCAAAAATCCTCATCTCCAGATTAAACAGTAAGTGCCTCAAGGTAATGATTATATGTCGATGGTTTTAATATCTATATGTGCATGTATGTGCCTTCATGTGTATGTGCAAACAGGTGTCTCTGAGTGTATAATCACACCCACAATCAGACTCAGACCTGCCTGAGGCCACATATGCTTTAAAAGGTGCTTTTTGCTCAAAGATTTACTCTAAGGGCTCTAAAAGCTGGGTGAAATTTCTAGTGCTTCTTCTTGTAGTGCTTGGATGCTTTTCATGGCCTGAATTTGGGCTCCTTTGACAGGGGGATTCATGAGATACAGAGGGAAAACACCAAACAGTTTTTTAATAGACCCAACCATTTCTTAAAACAATCATGCGTGCCTGAGTGTGCATGCAAATTGCAGGACCCAACCTTGCTCTCCAAACTGTCCACGTTTATTTTTGGCTAGTGCATAGTGAGCCTTGGACTTTAGGAAAGTGGTGTTGGAGGACAGTACAGCAAGATTTCAGGTCTCTCAAATGGTCTGTACAGAGCAGTTGCCACCACCAAGATGGAAACGTGGCTGTGCATAGGGTTACAAGCACTGTGTTTTCACTGCATTGTAACTCAATGGGTCCAAAAGGCGTGGTGGGATCATTAAACTCAAACCTACACCCCCCAGCCTGTCTCTCCATCTCATCCTTGGCTGTCTTGAGGGAGAAGGCTGCCAGCAGTATGGTTCAGTTCACTTCTGTCAAGGAGGTTTTACTGATATGAAGGAAATGTGCCCTGTGATGTTTGGAAGGAGCTTGGACTATTCTCTTGAGAATAATACATTGTCCCTGTCGGTTCAGTTCCAGTATATGTTGCTGGTTTTCCATTTGAGAGTCATCATAATCATTCACGTGCATTTATAATCAGTTTGCTGTGATTTAGCAACAAGGAACGTAAAAGGCAGAGTCATGTAATTATGCTCCAGGAACAACAGGGCCATGTGAGCTTAACGTCAAGGTGTTCTGTGCATGAGGTGCTGGTGATATTTTTGGATGTCTATCGCTTTTTTTGGAACAGATCCTTGGAAGAGGAGGGTGAGGGCAGTAGGCGGCAATTGCCAGGGGCAGCTGGGACAGGGAGTGGGGTTGGGGTGGAAGGTGAGGCCAGGAAGGGGTAGGAAAATCCGAGCCAGGGCAAGAGAGGGGGTCACAGGTGGGCAGAGGAGGAATGCTCAGACCAGCCAGCTCCACACATGCAACTCCTTCCCCACACTGGGCTGCTGGGGAAAGATATCGGTTCTTCCTCCCTCTCCCCTGCCCTGCCCTGGGGGTGGCTGGACTGATTTCTCTGGGCACGAGTGCAACTGGTGGGCTATACTACATAGAGCAATTCAAACATCAACACAGTGATCAAAGGGGGCCAAAGAAGCGAAACAAATGTTGAGAATTAACTGGAAAGAAACAGAGTAGAGAAGAAAATGTAAGTATGCCACTGTAGAAGTCGATGGTGTGTCGCCTTTTGGACAGTGTGTGTGGGTCTGGCATCTCCATCTCCAGAAGCAGAAAGGATGCAGTGATGGGAAGCCGGGAAGTGGGAAATGTGGGACAGGTCCTGTACATCTCAGCCTGGAAAAGAGGTGAGTGGAGACAGAAATGAAAAAGGTCTGTGAAGTCCTGAGGGCACAGATGAAGCTACTACTCTCCACTATGACAAAATTCAGGAGGCACTGAAAGAAGCTAGCTGTGTTGGCATGAACTGTATTCCCCGTTTTAAGTGGTCAGCATTTCCTGGTTTCCAGAAATTTAGTTTTAATCGCTAGCCCTTTCCAAGTCTTCAGAGGTTTGAAATATGTGACTGTAAACATAATGTACCAGTGGCAACCTCAAGTCCCCTTTAACCAAGTTCTGCTCCAGGGTTTTGCACTCCGTGCCAGCCAACCAGCCATTTCCAAGGGACCAGAAGTCTTTTAGCACCTGAAAATCCATCAGAGAGGTTCTGCATGATTTTTAGGTCACTGTACTGTGAAAATCCTCCCACACCAAAGGAAAATTTCTGTAACCACTAGGGACGTCAAACACCACAACCAACTCCACTGTACGTCTACAAAAGGAAAAGCCAGTGCAAAGCAGATGAAGAAAGGAGCATCCACGCAACGTCACGCTGCCACTGTGCAGTACCATGTCCCTGCTCCCGAGGGCTCTGTCTAACCTTGCCACATCTGTCGCGACCTGAAAGGAGCTCATTAGGACAACCTCCTTCCCCTTGGGATCAACAACCAAGTTTGTAATTCCCTTGGACTGAATTAAGGTGAAACGACACCAGCCAACCAGTTTTAAGATTTATTAACATAAAATACAAGGCGTGTGGGTATATACAATAACTCAATTACAACTACTGAAATGGATGATGTAACTAGATGAACAAGTCCCATGCAGCATGTTTTACTTAGAACTAGTCATAAAAAGAAAGAAAGGAGGGGAGAGAGAGAGAGAGAGAGAGAGAGAAGATTTCACCACCCGTGGATCCAGCGGTGGCCCGTTGGTCCTCTTTATTCTGGTGTCTTGGTGGTGGGGGTCCCACTCCAGCTTCTGGTGTTACCCTTTTTATACAGTTCAAGTCCCAAACTCTCCGCCTGGCTCCAGGAAACTTCATGCATGTGCATGGTGGGCGTGATGCCATGTGAGGCTGGGCATGGTCCAGTTTGGCGCAGGTTTGGTGCATCCTGGGTGGTCACAGGGAGACCATTTCGGGGGTCGCATCAGACGAGACCCTCTCCATGGTTGACGAACTAGCACCCTGCACAGCCACCGTTACCTGTTGTCCAGTTCTTTGCAGGGCTGGAAACTGTTGTCTGGTTCTTGTTTGTGGTATCAAAATCACCGGAGGCTACGTGCAAGTCTTTTGCAAGAGTCTCTTGCAAGGTCTGCAATTGTGTACAGCAAAGCTCACATCTTGTGCACCAAAAATAAGGCAAATGCCCGTTCATTTGCCTGCCAGAACATGGCTCCCAGGGCTGGCACAGGGCACAGCCGCACAAGGACAGCGAACACAAGAAACACAAGAAACTGTTGGCAGTAGCCTGCCGGTGGCTGCCCCAGAAGCTTCCCGGGCCAGCTGGGTATGCAGCAGTCTCAATTTCTCACCACTCTACTGCTAGATAAGCTTTTGTTAGAGCCTGGTAGGAGTTTAGGTAAGTCCATTTATTATTTTTTTACTGCCTCAGCAAAAGCATTCCCACTTTCAGCAATACCAGGAAAGTTTCATGGGTTCATATGGAAGAGACAGATCCTGGCATCAGTAAATTCTCATCGTTTGGATTATTATATGTCCTAAACAACCTCTTTGGTGTCAGCATTTCTTGTGTTAGATGCTATCAGTAATTCTGCCCCGCTCATTCATCAATTAATGTTTGTAATGAAAATCTACCCAGCCAGTTTATCTCACTAAGCAACTCTGCTGTGTTTGTCATCACAGCAGCTGAATGCCCAGTACTGCAATTGCAATCAAAGGTAGAGATCATCCATGGTATGATTTTTTTCTCATTCTCCAGACCAGTCAGAAGAAAACACCAATGAGAGACAAAATAACCCTCTTGCTTCTTTTAAACATCAGTCACAGCCTCTGAGGAGCTGGAGAAATGGACCTCTCTTATTAAACTGTAAATTGCTGGTGCCACATGTAAAGGATTATGTTGGACTGTTTACATTGTACTACATTAGCTCAGCATTGTCCTTTTCTTTTGTTTTGTTTTGGTTTTTTTTAACCCAGTTTGACAAAAGAGCTAGATCCTGAGTGCTTGTATCAGTTAAGCTCTTCAGGACGTGAGAAGCACACCCAACCAGTCATACCCACCTGTCTTTCTGTGTTAAGAGGAGCTGCAGAGGTGGGATCCCTTCCCTACCCCGAAATACTTGTCAGGAGCCAGGCTGGAAGCTGGTTACATACCCCAATACTGGTAGCTTCTGCAGTTGTTAAAGAGGTCACAGATGCTTTGTCTGAAGTGGAGGGAGAAGGCAAGTACGTACAAGTACTTATTGTGTGGGAAGGTCCGGATGGCAAAACGCTACATCAGCAGTAAAGCCACACCAGTAGTCCTCTTGAGACATAGCTGTCCCATAACACAGTTAAATATAAAGTGGAACTGGGATCTTATTATGTTTTATGGGTTTTCTCAGATACCTGAGAATAGTAACTGTGGGCGCAGATAAAGAAAGATTCTAGCAGGGTTTACACATGGCCTTAAACCACTATTTTTTTCTCATTATTATTTTCATTCTTAAAAACGATTTTAAAAGGATTTCAGGAATACTCTGTTTTCAAGGCATGCACCATCTGCCTGGAGAGGATGCCCTGAAAGCCTCTGGTAGGCATCCTCCAGGTCTGGCTATGCCATCTGGAGATGATGCTGTCCCAGAGTTGTGCCAGTGGGAAAGACCAGGGGAGCAGATAATTCAAAAAGGGAATAGCTGTGTAAACACTTTGTAAAGCGAAGTGTGTGGTTGCCAGTAAAAGCATTTCTTTACTATGCTGGTGAGTGTTAAAGAAAACCTGCAATGCTCACCATGGCAGTGTCACCTCATGCTCCTCCACGTTGTGGTGAGCAAAGCCCAAGTCCTTCGGCACTGCAGCTGGGCTCTGAAACATGGGTGCAACTGGGTGATGTCGCAGATAGCGGGCTGAACTGCACCATTTAAAGGCAAACCAGCAGATTCAGGCAACTCTCAAATTAAGTAATGCCTGAGTGTTCAAATGAAGACTAAGAGGCGGCACACTCCACCTTGTTGGAGAAGCACGGCTACGCCCCAGGATCAGCAAGCTTTCAGGAAGCAGGTGTCTCTGCTAGAAGAGGGAGGTCTCCAAGTGTGCTGGAAAAAGCAGAGACAACCAAGTCTGTGTCACTGAATTGCCACTAAAAAGGGTTAACCTGGATGATGGGGCAGAGCACACCCTCAGCAAGTTGGCCGATGACTCCAAACCGGCCGTAGTGGCTGATACACCAGATGGTTGTGCTGCCATCCATAGGAACCAAAACAGGCTGAAGAAGTGGGCTGACAGGAACTTCAATAAGTTCAACAAGAAGTACAAAGTCCTGCACTTGGGGAGGAACAACCCCAGGCACCGGTACATGCTGGGGGACACCCACTCAGCTGGAAAGCAGCTTGGCAGAAAATGACCTGATGGGCCTGGTGGACACCGAGTTGACCATGAGCCAACAATATGCACTTTTGGCAAAGGCAGCAAATGGTGTCCTGGGCTACATTAGGAGGAGTGTTGCCAGCAGGTTGAAGGAGGTCATCCTTCCTCTCTGCTCAGCACTGGTGAGGTCACGGGCTGAAACACATTCCCCAGCTCCCTGAGGCCATGGGAAATGCTGGTTCCTGGCTCTTCCTTCAGTCAAACCAATCTTCTTGAGTAGGAAAGCCATCTCCCAGATCCCTAGTAATTGCTTTTGTGGTAAATACAGTTGGGGCTGAAAAACAGTAATAAGGACAGCTTTTCTGCAATTAATTATTTTCAAAAAGAACTGGGATTCAGCCAAATGCTAATGAAGTCAGAGAGAAATGGGAGCTGGGCCATGCATGAAGCAATGAAAAAGCCTTACCAGCAGTTTAAGAGCTGTGTCATTTTCTTCACACAACCAGATGGATACATCTTTCTGCAGCCCTTCACAATCATTTTTCACACTTGAGCTCTCCATTCCTTCTGCAAACTGTATCACTTAAATCCTGCACTAGTATTTTAAAAGAGAAACTAATACAAGATGAAGGACTGCCGTAAAGTGGGAAAGCCTGAACCTGAACTTGAAAATATTGACCGAGTGAATGAGAAATACCTTGTTTAGTCTGAAATAACTTGCTTAGTGTGGAAAATAGGATGGGAAGAAAATTAAAATGGAAAGAAACCCATATAAGAGGGACTGCCTGATATTTTTTAAGCACCAGATAGAAAAAGACATGTAGGGACATGGGCACTTGCAGGGCTGTAAGTTGTGCTGTCATGACTGGTCTTACGATAAATAACGAGAGGGTCTGGTGCTTTTGACCCTACACCCACCTGCAAAAGCCGCAATGAGCCAAGGCCAGGAGAACTGCTTGATCACCCAGAGCTACAGGGGAATGGGTGGTGGGGTGAGTGGTAGATGAAATCCCTGTGCTGACACACTGCTAGTGACTGGGATGATTGGCAGTTAGCATATTTAAAATGAGACCATGTGGATTGTTGGCTCTTTTTTCCCAAAGATTTTCAGTCTTAATTTGGATTAACAGCCAAAGTGTATGGCTCACCCAGCACATCGGTATTTACTGCCTGGGAGGCCAGGTTCTTGAGCTTTTGCTGTGTAGAAATACGCCCACCTCATCTTTATGATCCAAATGACTTTGTGCATCTTCTGTTAGGCATGAATAACATGTTCCCTTAAACTTTCCAATTCATATGCAAATAAACACCACAGAGGTCTTGCCAGTGTCTCCTCCATATTTCAAGAAAGTTCAGCTCCTTTCCAAATCATCCAGCCTCTATTAGAAACATCTTTTATTTTTAAATCACTTGTGTGAAATTGCTGGGTTTCAGAGTCCAAGAAAGGGTAAGGCAGACAAGCTTGCTGGGGACAAACAGATGAGAGCTGTAAAGACCAGAAAAGAGAAATGTATAATCATCCCAATAAAAGGCATGCTTACAATCTGTCCTAGGTTATTGAGAAATAGCTAGTTGCCTTCACACCCCTTGGCGATGGGCTGCTATTAGCCAGGGTGCTTGTCGTGGTTTAACCCAGCAGGGAGCCAAACACCACAGAGCTGCTCGTGCGTTCGCCCCCAGCCCCAGCGGGATGGGGGAGAGAATTAGGTCACTTGATAGAGAGTGGAATATGCGTTCTCCAAAAACCTACAATGCCTAAGAACGTTTGTGTTTCCTTTTTGCTAGTTGGTGCAGACATAGCTGTTATTTTGTTGATCACATCCATTGGGGTCTGACAACGTCCATCTTGCCATTTTGTTCCTAAAACCCGGATCTCCTTTGCAGGTCCTTTGACCTTACTTTGTTTTATGGCAAAATGGGCTTTCAGAAGGATTCAGACTATCTTCTTCCCCTTCTCAAAAATTTCTTCTGCTGTGTTGCCCCACACAATGATATCATCACTGTGTTGCAGGTGTTCCAGCGCAGTCTGGATCAGTCCACGCCAAATGGTGGGGCTGTGTTTCCACCCCTGGGGCAGTTGATTCCAGGGGTACTGGACGCTCATCCACATGAAAGCAAACTGTGGCCTGTACTCTGTTGCCAAAG
>NW_009620351.1:0-315 GCF_000690535.1 Cariama cristata
GTGCTTTCCGTCTTAGGTCTTCGAGCGAGACTTCTCGCACGTGCGTCATGCCAGTCGCGGCTATATTCTTTTTGTCACCGGATTCTACTTTTCTCGGTGCGGCGTAGATTCTCCCTCGCAGCCCCCTAGGTCTTCTCGCCCAACGGCGTCTCTCATCCGGGAGCCGTTGTTCTCGGAAAGCTTTTTTACGTCTCTCAGTCGTGTCATTTGCGTCCTTTGCACGCAGTGTTCTGTGCGTGTCGGTGTCTGGGTCGGAGCCGCGCTGCCTGGCCGCGTAGCGAGCGAAAGCGAAAGAATAATTATAGGAATCTACGG
>NW_009620352.1:0-5071 GCF_000690535.1 Cariama cristata
ATAGCCCCGTTTTAGCCAAACCAGGACACATACTCAATCTCTCTTCAGGATTACAAGGTTGTGTATTATAATTCAGTAGCTATATACCTGCAAGGAAGTGCATAAGTGTTATGGAAAATGCATTATGCTATCTCTATGTCAGGTCAGTAATTAAATTTTTTTTCTTTTCCCATACTTATTACTGTGTTTATGCAATGTGTTCACAATCATAATAATGTAACATACTCCTAAGCATTTCTCATTGAATTTGCTTGCTCCCTATTCTTGTAGCTCTTTGGAGTGGAAAGGTAAAGGATAGTCAATGACAAAAAGAAAGGAAATGGTTTTACTTCCTGTCTTTTTATATCCTTTTAAAAAACATATATTAAAAATATAAATATGTTATTCTGAAGGAACAAATATTTTATGATAATTCTAATAAGTATTAATGTGTAATATTTCTTTGGAAATGTCTCTCTTAATCATCTAAAAACCTTAGTTTTAGAAACTGTTAAGTTCCTCAACAATGTCGAGAAGTAGAACAATATGTAATCACAGAATCACAGAATGGACAGGGTTGGAAGGGACCTCTGGACATCATCTAGTCCAAATTCCCTGCCAAGGCAGGTTCACCAACAGCAAGTTCCACAGGATCGTGTCCAGGCAAGTTTTGAATATCTCCAGAGAAGGAGACTCCACAGCCTCTCTGAGCAGCCTGTTCCAGTGCTCTGTCACCCTAAAACTATAGAAGTTCTTTCTCATATTCAGATGGAAGTTCCTGTGTTTTAGTTTGTATCCTTTGCCCCTTATCCTGTTGCTGGGCACCATTAAAAAGAATCTGGCCCCATCCTCTTGACATCCACCCTTAAGATATTTACAAGCATTGACGAGATGACCTCTCAATCTTCTCTTCTCCAGGCTGAACAGACCCAATTCCCTCACCCTTTCCTTACACAGGAAATGCTCCAGTCCCCTCATCATCTTTGTTGACCTCTGTTGGATTCTCTCCAGTAGTTCCTTGTCTTTCTTGAATTGAGCAGCCCAAAACTGGACACAGAACTCCAGGGGTGGAGGCAGAGTAGAGGGGGAGGATAACCTCCCTCGACCTGCTGTTCACACTCTTCCTAATGCATCCCAAAATACCATTGGCCTTCTTTGCCACAAGGGCACATTGCTGGCTCATGATCAAGTTGTTGTACACCAGGACTCCCAGGTCCTTCTCTGCCAAGCTGCTCTCCAGCAGGTCAACCTGCAGCCTGTACTGGTGCATGGGGTCATTCCTTCCTAGGTGCAGAACCCTATACTTGCCCTTGTTGAAATTCATCAGGTTCCCCTCCACCCAACTCTCTTGCCTGTCCAGGTCTCACTGAATGGCAGCACAGGCTTTTGGTGTGTCAGCCACTCCTCCCAGTATTTTATCATCAGTGAACTTGCTGAGGGTATACTCTGCCCCTTCATCCAGGTTGTTGCTGAATAGGTTAAACAAGACAGGACCCAGAACTGACCCTTGGGGAACACCACTAGCTACAGGCCTCCTACTAGACTCTACACCACTGATCACAACTCTCTGAGCTCTATCATTCAGCCAGTTCTCAATCCACATCGCTGTCCACTCATCCAATCCACAGTTCCTGAGCTTACTTTTGAGGGTGTTATGGGAGACAATGTCAAAAGCCTTGCTGAAGTCAAGGTAGACAACATCCACTGCTATTTCCCCTCATCTACCCAGACAGTCATGCCATCGTAGAAGGCTATCAGGTTGGTCAAGCATGACTTCCCCTTGGTGAATCCACGTTGACTATTCCTGATAACCTCCTTTTCATCCAGCTGCTTCAAGATGACATCCAGAATGAGCTGCTCTATCACCTTTCTAGATGAGGCTGACTGGCCTGTAGTTTCCTGGGTCCTCCTTCTTGCCCTTTTTGAAGACTGGAGTGACATTGACTTTCCTCTAGTCCTCAGGCACCTCTCCTGTTCTCCATGACCTTTCAAAGATGACAGATAGTGGCTCTGCAATAACATCTGCCAACTCCCTCAGCAGTCATGGGTGCATCCTGTCAGGGCCCATGGATTTCCGGGTGTCCAGATTGCTTAAATGATCTTTAACCTGATCCTCCTCAACCAAGGGAAAGTCTTCCTTTCTCCAGGCTTCCTCTGTTACCTCCAGGGTCTGCTATCCCTGAGGGCCTGCCTTAGCAGTAAAGACTGAAGAAAGGTGGCATTCCGTAACTCTGCCTTCTCTGTATCCTCTGTCCTGAGGGCACCCACCTCATTCAACAGCAGGCCCACATTTTCCCTAGTCTTCCTTTTGCTGCTGATGTACTTGAAGAAGCGCTTCTTGTTGGCTTTGACCTCCCTTGACAGATTTAATTCCAAGTGGGCCTTAGCCTTCCTCATCACGTCCCTGCATACTCTAACATTCCAATATTCCTCCCAAGTGGCCTAGCCCTTTTTCCACATTCCATAAACTTCCTTCTTCCATTTGAGTTTTGCCAGAAGCTCCTTGCTCATCCATACAGGTGTCCTGCCCCTCTTGCTTCATTTCTTGCTCATAGCAATGCACCAATCTTGAGCCTAGAGGAAGTGGTGCTTGAATATTAACCAGCTCTCTTGGGGTCCCCTACCTTACAGAGTCCTCACCCATAGGATCCCTCCAAGTAGGACCCTGAAGAGGCCAAAATTAGCTCTCCTGAAGACCAGGGTAGTAATCCTACTTATAGCCCTACTTTCTCCATGCAGAATCCTGAACTCCATCATCTCATGGTCACTGTAGCCAAGGCTGCCTCTAACCTTCACATCCCCAGCCAGTCCTTCTTTGTTTGTTAGTACAAGGTACAGCAGAGCACCTCTCCTCATTGGCTTCTCCACCCCTTGTGTCAAAAAGTAATCATCAATGCTCTGCAGGAACCTCCTGGACTATGTGTGCCTAGCTGTGTTGCCTTTCCAGCAGATATCAGGGTGGCTGAAGTCCCCCATGAAAATCAGGGCCTGTGATTATGAGGCTGCTTTCAGCTATCTGTAGAAGGTCCCATCGACTTCCTCATCCTGATCAGGTGATCTGTAGTAAACACCCACAACAGTGTCACCCATATTAGCCTGCCCCTCAGTTCTTACACACAAGCTCTTGAGTTGTTCTTCGTCTGCCCCTAGGCAGAACTTGATACATTCCAGTTGCTCTCTTACATAGAAGGCAACTCCACCACCTCACCTTGCTGGTCTATCTTTTCATAGCCATCCAAGCACATAGCCACCCATGACAGCAATTGAGTAATGTGAGCTATCCTACCATGTCTCTGTAATTGCAATGAGATGACAACCTGCGACCACACACAGATCTCTAATTCTTCCTGCTTATTCCCCATGCTGCTTGCATTGGTGTACAGGCATTTCAGAGAGGTAATTGAGCATGGAGGTTTCCCAGGAGGGGTGCAAGAGGCTCCACCATAGCCATACACACCCTTGAGGTGGTTGGCCTTCTGGTTTTCATCTTGGGGTGTAGCTAAGGAACATTTGTCACTGCTCCAGTTGGCCTGGCTTATTTCCCCACCAGACTCAACGGCATGAGCATTGCCACTTTGGACCCTTCCCGCCAAGTCCTTCAGTTTAAAGCCCACCTCTCCAAGCTGGCTGTAGAAACTGAGTAGGAAAGATGAGGTGATATAGTATATTAATATCCAAAATTATTAAGTTCTATGTCCTATGTTGTACAGGATGTCAAACTAGAAAACAGTTCTTACCATTTACAAGTCTGTCTTTATATAATTTTTATAAATCTGCTTGCTCATGCCTGACATAGTTGTCCTGTACAGTGCTATACATTAGCAACTTCAGTGTCAAAATACTGGTCTCCTTACTATAGAAGAAAGCATTATTTTACTTTTTCACTCTACATACATCAATATTAAATGTAAATGAGCTACAAAAACATCATATTAAAACTGTGAAAAAAGTTATTAAATCATACATGCTTTGGAAGACAACTGATACTGTATATGGTATTTTCTTAGAATATTAGAATAATTTCTATTAAATAGTGGCCATAAATAAACATATTTAAAAACTGTGAATTGAATCACGATATCCTGTTTGTTTATAAGAGCTGTAAATCAGCCTCCATATTTTGAGACATAGTAAAATGTTCAGTTATTACAAAGATTTTATCCTATTATCCCAATTCAAATTGCTTTATCTTAAAATTTTCTTAAAGATAGAACTTTATATTCAGTACTCAAGTGACTTTAAGTTGATGTAATTTACACATTGAAGGGGAAGAAAAATGGGCAAGGAGCTGTGAAGTGAGCTAGCCCTCCCCATGTTTCTCTCTTGAAAGAACAATAAATGAGGTAAACGGTAAATATAGCGCCTGTTCAACTTGGAGATGGTGGGTATAAATATATTCTTCAGGTTTTGAAGTGAGAGGCCAGTCTGAAGATAATAAAAGAGAAGATACCTTAATGCAAATTTGTACATCAGTTCCAAATTTAGTCTGTTGATTTCTAAGTGTAAAACTGACAATTCAGCTTTTCCACACAAAACATCTTTTTTGTTCTAGAGATATTTTTCCATAGACTTGATATCAATATAAATAATATAAACAAATCATGTGCATATTCACTGTCAATAGCTTCATAGGTGATACTTAGAAATATTTTTTATTATTATTTTTACATTTGATGAAGCGCTTAGTCTAGCTCAGAAAAGAAATTACCTTTGATTCATTAGCAGTGTATTGGGTTTGTGTGGCAAGGTTTTGGCATTGGGGGGACTACAGGGGTGGCTTCTGTGAGAAGCTACTAGAAGCTTCCAATGTGCCCAATAGAGTAAACACCAGTCAGCTCTAAGATGGACCCACTGCTGGCCAGGGCTGAACCCATCAGCAATGTGGTAGGGCCTCTCAGATAACATATTTAAGAAGGGGAAAAAAAAGACCCTGCACAACAGCACTTGCAACGGAGAGAGAGGAGGGAGAATATGTGAGACAACCAACCCTGCAGACCCTCAGGTCAGTGCAGCAGGAGGAGGAGGTGCTGCAGGCCCGGAGCAGAGATTCCCCGCCAGCCCCTGGTGCAGTCTGTGGTGAGGCCCGCTGTCC
>NW_009620352.1:5257-16927 GCF_000690535.1 Cariama cristata
TGCGGGGGAATCCAGGCTGGAGCAGTCTGTGCCTGAAGGGCTGCACCCCGGGGAAGGGACCCACGCTGGAGCAGTTTGTAAAGAACTGCAGCCTGTGGGAAGGACTCACGTTGGAGAAGTTCATGGAGGACTCCTGTGGGAGGGATCCCACGTTGGAGCAGGGGAAGAGTGTGAGGAGTCCTCCCCCTGAGGAGGAAGGAGCAGCAGAGACAACAGGTGATGAACTGACTGCATCCCCCTTTACTCATCTCCCTGCACTGCTGCAGAGGAGGAGACAGACAAAATCAGGAGTAAAGTTGAGCCTGGAAAGAAGGAAGGGGTGGAGGAAAGGTGTTTTAATTTTTTTCTCATTATCCTACTCTGATTTGATTGGTAATAAATTAAACTAATTTCCCCAAGTCGAGTCTGTTTTTCCCATGACGGTTACTGGTGAGTGATCTCTCCCTGTCCTTATCTTGACCCATAAGCCTTTTGTTATTTTTTTTCTTCCCTTTCCAATTGAGGAACGGGGAGTGATAGAGCGGCTTTGGTGGGCACTTGATGTCCGGCCAGGGTCAACCCGCCACAAGGAGTTAATTGGTTTTTGTCTTTCTAACAAATTTTCAAAGGTGGTGTTTTTTTGGAAATAATTGCCAAGCATACTACAAAAATTTCTTCATGTAAACTCTCAAAAATGCAGTATCTAAGAATTTCTTCATTCACATTGTCAAGAAAGGTATGGAGAAAAGCATACAATTAAAAAATAAGCTGCTTTATTAATTCTATCACTTCAACTCTTGAACGTTTTTCATGTTTGTATTTGAGGAGACATATGAAGTATGCAGTATTTTTGCCTGTTATTTAATTGTGTCTTGGCTGCACACATTGTATATAAGTCACTAACTGGTTGGATCTTGTTTGGACTGACAGTTCCCGCCAAGAAAAAAAATCAGATACATTTCTTCAGGGCACTTCATTTTAGAGATTTCTTACAGGGCACTTTATTTTAGAGATTTCTTATAGGAAGTTTGGATAAATTTGGATCTTTTGTCCTACAGACTACTCTGGTATCATCACAGTGGGGTTTGGCCTTGTATCTACCGTCAGGAGGCAATATATTCTCATGCTCTCATGCTAAAAAGAGCATGCTAAGGACATGAAACATCTGTCCTAAGTGTATTTGAAAGCACCACTCTCACATTTTTAAGGATCTTGCAACTCTATCCTTCCTCCCCAACCCCACCCACATTTTATATATACATAGAAAAAAAGTATTTTTTAGACTCAAGGACTCTGGAAGGCTGCAAAAGCTTTATTAGGAGCTACGAAATATAAGCATGGCTGGTTCACCCTGTAGTACTTAGCCTGGGGGCCATGATTATTCCTCAGGACAAATGCCTTCGGGAATGTGGATAAGGAATTGGCAGCACAATACCTAGGTGCCAAGAAAACTTACAAGTTATACTGGTCTGCTATGGCATCTGTAGAGGTTCACCTCTAGACATTGGAAGAAATAGATAGTGTTTATGAAGCATAAGTATTGTCTCATGCAAATTGAATCAGGAGCTTAAGGACTGTAATTTTGAATTCAGATGCAAATTGCTTTGAAATCCCATTTAAATTTTTAACTCTTATAATTTTTTTTTGATCCTTAGCATTTTATGACTTAGATTTTTTGTATTTTTCCTCTTATTTTGTATGTTCTGTCTTTCAGTTTGAATATTTATTTATAATGCCTTTTTCTATTTCAGCATGTAAAAATGCACACTTTAGGGAAGACTGCAAATCTACTGTAGTTCATATTATTTCTTTATACAAATTCTCTTAGATCATTATATCTTCATCAAATTTCAGTGCATTTTGAAAATTACTTAATTCAAAGAATATAGAGGTCAGAAGGACTCTTTCTACTGTTTTAAAAGGAATTTTAAATTGCTCTGTAGATAAATGAACAAAGAACCTGCGTGTTGTGATCCATAAGGATCACTGAGTAGCTGGCTTATAAAGAATGCATTTTTATTTTTCCACAAAGATGAGTGTGCAAAACCATGGAGTTGGAAGGAACTTAAAGAAATACTCCAATCTATTCTATTATGAACATCTATTTACAAGATCTTTGCCTAGACTTCTCCTCAAGATTATTGTCCCAAAAGTTGGAGTTCGTTTACCTGGTGTACAAGCCAATAACACACAAAGTCGAGGTATTAGCTATTTCTTAGCAATTCTGCACAAAAAGGGGTGCTTGGGGCTCATCCCACAAAGCTATCACACCAAAAGTCAAAAAGATAAGCATATTTATACAATTCTATCCGGGTAATATTGACATAATGAATCTAAGCACTACTTGGCTGATTTGTGATTGACAACTTTCTCTCATCTCGAATCAAAGGCACAGTGCATTTTGAATGCACTACACATACTCAGTGGGAAGGGGTCTTTACTTGGAGGTGGGTAGCTTTAGTACTGGAGGTGTGGTTTTCATATTGTAATGAGCTAAGTTCACCTTAAGGACATATTTCTAGCCGATTCATGCAGCATAGTCAAGTTTCTTGGGCAATCAGCCCACTGAAGTTTTCTGGTCCCTGGTTTCAGATCTACTTCTTCCTTTTATCCCATTGCCCTGTCAAGAACCGTTCTATCCAAATGATTTACATCAATTGCTTATAAAGATTTTGACATCAGGACCTCCAGTAATAGAGACTACTACCTCTCCAGGATAACTTGTCCATAAAAATAAAGTATCTTTTTGTTGTCGTTGTTAATAGTCAACCAGAACTTAACTACTCAAAATGAACCCTTTATTTCATGTTCTAGCCACTAAAAAGCACACACACATACGAAATTATATAGCATCTTTCTGCATGTGTAGCAAATCATTAGTGACATTAACAACAGTAACATTTGGCTTTTCATACTAGCATCACATAATTGCTTAGTTATAGCTGAACTGAGCTAGTAAGCAGTGACTGGGATTCTGTAAAAAAATGGAAATAGTTTTACCTCGTCTCAGAATATTGTCCAAAGATTTGCCTAAAGAAAAAACAGAAATTTGGATGAAAACTCAGAATCTACTCTACCTCATCAATGATTCTTTCATTTAAATAGCTAATCAGTTTATATTGAAATAAATTGTTTATCAGTAAAATAAAAAGATTTATAAATAACAATAATGCAAAACTTGCAAAAAATCAATGACATGCAACAGATTTTCATTACGTTTGAGACTATTATTAGAATGAGGAAGGCAATTCAAGTACAGTGACAAGAAGAGTATTGCTAGGACCACATGTTAGCAAAGTTGTCCCAATCTTTATTTAAATAATTTAACAGTCCCTTGGAGGTTTTATAACAAAAATCCATAAGCAAAAATGTTATTTACAATTGACACTTAGAGCTCGAAAATTGTCATCTCTATTTATGTGTTGGCTAATATCTCTAGATACTTGAATTTCTGCATGTTCAGATCAACGGAGCAGTTTCGTATTGACCTTGGGAATGCATTTGAGTCTATCATTGAATTGTAGTGTCTATGTACTTGGGCTACTTGAGCTTTCCTGAATACCAATTCTTTTCCTGTATTTGTGCATACTGACTTAAATTGTTATGTCATAAATAAGTTCCCGAAAAGGTGACTAATGAGATCTAAGCTTTTTGTTTAGAAAAGTTGAATATTTTACATTAATATTGCTTGGATATTAGAGTTAATCATTCATTAGAAGAAATGTCTCTCTTTTTCCTGCTCAAATACTCAGTAGTAGATAATATTTTTAAACCATAAAAATAATTGGTATTCCTGCTTAATACTGGATAGTGCTAAACTCAGAAATACATGCATAAATAAGTTATGGGACAACTATAATATACTATTTTATTTCCTACGTGTCTTTCAAAGCAATTGTTTTTATTGGCATGAGAGAACATCTGTCATTAGAGGCATTATCTCTTTATTGGACTGACTGGCAACTGGACCAAGAAAAATTCAGCCAATCTTTTGGGCATGGAAGCCCTTCTTAAGGTCTGAAATAGAGGCAGTAAATTTAAAAGCAGAAAGCAAGGTGATAACAACAGCTCAGACTTTATTTAGATATATATCAGTTAAGCAATCTTTGCAAGAAGAGACAGTATATGTGGAACAGAGATTAGAGGATAAGAATGGAAAGCAAGGCAAAGAGAAAAAAAAAATTAGAGAGAGCGCAATCATCTTCTTGAACAGAGGAGAGTTTGGAACAGGGTTGGTTTGAAACAGATAAATTAGGGAGAGGGGAAAAGTTAATATATAATCAGTTGTAAAACAAATCTCTAGTAGGTTCCCATATTTTTTGCTCAGAAAATCTGAATCTCTGATGAGGGTAGACTTTTTTTCCCCTGTTTTCTTTTTCTTCTAAAACTGAGAGATCAGAGATGGCTTGACTGTTTCTTTGAGAAATATTTATGCCTTAACAGTGAAAGAAGTCTTTAATAGCCAGGAAAAAAAAAGTGCTCTTGGGTAAAAGCAGATTTTGGGTTAGTTTTGATAAAATCAAATAGGTCTTTAATGACAATCTCATGATTGTCTATTGTAGGTCTCTCAGAGGCCTATCTTGGCTGTGGAACTGGAAAGTTGATAATAGTTTCTTGTAGTGAGAGACTACATCGATCAGATTTTTCCTGAAACTGATTGAGAAGTGGTCTGATGTTCTCTTTCAATTGTGACATGCAGAGTTTATTTGTGGTCTGAGTTTTACTTTACAGTGGGTGGCATTAGAAACTAAAAGCTAAAAGAAACTACCAGCACTTTTAATCAATGTAAGTAGGATCCAGGCTCAAACCTTGATTTTAGTGACATACATATCCATCATGGTAGCTGAAAATTTTATCCTAAATAACCTTATAGAAAAGATACATATAAGTAAATTGGGAAGGGATTTGAGTGGTTAGAATGTCAAATTAGGCATTTGATGATTTCCTGCTGCTGCTTAATTTACATGATTAAATTGCTAATCATGTATTAAAAAAGATCTGAAAACAGTGTTAACATGTTAGGAAAGGGGATCAGTGTGTAAAACCACGTAGTAAGGGTTGTAAACAAAAAAGTTTATGCTAAGATCTGGATTCACTGAAGTGACTAAAGAAGGAATTTAAAAGAAAAGAATTCTGTGACCCTGAGTATCAAGGACACACTGATGATCTGATCTAGAGAGCTGCTAATCAATAGGCTAATTATTTGAGTAAAGATGGTATTGGCTGCTCAGATCTCATATCTGTTTTGGTAAATAAACCTCCACCTTGAGAGACAAGATGTAGTTCTGATTTTGGGGGAATAGGTAGTTGTGGGTTTTCTGTTTGGCTGGTTTTTTTGTTGTTGTTTTTAGATAGAAAGGTCATCTCAGAAGTCCTAACTGAAGATAACAAGGGTAAAAATGTACTGAGGGACAGAAAGAAAATCTTCTTTCTTTGGGGATATTTTAGGGTTTCTTTGAGCTGACAATTTATGAAAGGTCAATTTAAGGTTATGGCTAGGTACAAAATATAAATTTAATATCCACTAGTCATATGCATATTGACATTACTTGTACGAGGCATGCATACATACATTTGTCCATTCACCTTACCAACTGAAGAAACTGAAAAGAGAGTATAGTTTTGACTTGTTTCATGTATAAAGCTAATAACATTAATAAGTAAGAAAAAAACAATTCATCATGACACCGTATTTGTCATATAATAAGAAAAAAATGAATTGAATTCTGTTCTTTTAACCTTTAAGATAACATAGGGAGCTTTCCATGAGCTTTCCATAAGTTTTTTTACATTGAGTTTTGATAAGGTTAGAGTAATAATTACAAGATTTAGCACAAAGGAGTTGCATTTGCATTGAAGTGCATTATGGTCTAATTTTCAGCATGTATTTGCAAACACATCTGTGAACATGAAATTGTAATTTGTAATGGTGCAAGTTACATGCATCTTGAAAACCTATATTTGTAGTTAAATGACAATTCAAAGCAGATCACAGGAAAATTGTTCAGCAACATGTGGCTGAAGGGTGTATAAATAGTATTGCCATAATCTTTAATACCCTCACGTGTGTCTGAAGTGGATTCAGAGTCTTTGTTTATATGCTTCTCTATAAGATGCAGCACCTTGGGAAGGAAGATTTTTGCTGCTTAGTCAAGTACCGTTGTCAGCAAAGGTCTAAAAGCAAATAGTATAGTGATTTGTGGATTACTTGGGTTCTCTTTCAGTGATTGTCAGTAATTGAACAGCTGTTTCCTATGCATACTAAAGTTCAGCCAAAAGGATTTGTCAAGCAAATCAGCCGACAGACTATTTCAGCAGCTGATTCTCAAGGCAAGAAAAACACAAGTGAACTGTGCTGGATGCTAAATGTTAAGGAAAATATTGGAATAATCTTATCATTATTATGCAAATTGGAGAGTAAACCCTTGATACAGAAATAACCAAATTGTGAATGAAGGTGAAATGGTTTCTTTTTTCTCTCAAGCTTTTTCATCATGGATTTTATGGTTTTCAGGAAAAAATATGTATACAGTTAATGTACAGTAAAAAATAATTTTTAAGCT
This sequence comes from Cariama cristata, assembly GCF_000690535.1. Classification (NCBI taxonomy): domain Eukaryota; kingdom Metazoa; phylum Chordata; class Aves; order Cariamiformes; family Cariamidae; genus Cariama; species Cariama cristata. The sequence continues at coordinate 11,800 of NW_009620352.1, forward strand.
TTTGAGGAGCTAATAATACCAATTCTTGAAAATCTGTATTTACCTAGAAAAATATTGTTGTGTTCATAGTTTTATGTGCAGTAAATAAGACCCGCTTTTGCAACAGCAGAATCGATACTGGCCTTAGGTGTGAAATATAAATCTGAATAACATCAGTATGTAACTGGAGTTACAATGCAATAGTTTTGTTTAAATGTCTATGCATATTCCAAAATATGAAAGATACATCTCAATTAAGTATAATTATCTACCATGCAAATGGAGTACAATCAGTTATAGATCTATTAGAAAAGAAAGGTCAAATCCCAAACTACGTACTAGCATCAAAAATGTTGGTGGACCATGGATAGAGGGAATTTAAAAATGGTAAAACCAACAGAGTCAATAGTTCAATAAAATGGACATGAAAATGAAGGTATAGGTTCATCTCAGTCTTCTAAAATATGTAATGAATCTGTGGAATGATAAAAGAAAATAACTACTACCCTGAGAATTTTATATGGTATGGTCACATGAAGAGGCTGGATTGGCTATGTAGCTGAAGAAATTAACTTCAAGTGAAATAGCTGTCAATCTGTGCAGCAAAGGAAAACAGAGATGGAGAGAAGGTGCTTGTAATTATTATTTATGTGACACCACAGGGATGCAGTACTTACAACAGATGCTAGATTAAGTCCCCAGATTATACGTGAAGACTAATTTGTAACACGTTTTACTTCCAGTAATAATGGTTGCAGAAAAAAACCCTTCTGTTTTATTAGAAGGTCAAGGGAGTAATAAACTGAAGTAGCTTTATTGCCTATAGCTTGTTTTATTTTTCTTTTTCTGGCAGCATTTTGTCTTCTGATTTTTTTTTGCTCTGTTCTGAAGGGTTTTTTTGTTAGGTTGGTTGGTGAGGTTTTTTAACCTTTTATTCATGTTTACCAAGGCACACAGGAATGGCATTCATTTGAACAGCATTATCCCACCCATGCTCTGGATTTTTCTTTTTACTCTATTGTTTGGAAGACAGCTGCATCTATAATTATTAAAAATTAATGCATTTAATGCATTAAACTACAACGCCTGTGTAAAATATGCCTGATAATAGATGATTATTTTGTTGTATGTATTAAATATTCAGAAATTTATCTGATTAAACATATTCATTTTGATATTTAGAGCAAATAGATAAACAAGTAAGTAATATTATATGACCATGGTTGAAGAAAATACATTAAAAAAACACAAAAAATCATTCCTTTTCTTTGATCTAGTTTGTGTTCTGTTATTAAAAATATGTGTATGATAATAAAATACTGTCTAGGTCAAAATAATATCTTTAATCAATTATATTCTATAAAATTATAATCCAGAAGTAATACTTCAAAAATAACTCTTGAAAAGACTTCAAATTATTTTGACTCTGAATCTAATATTCATATAGCTCTGAATGATCTACTTGTGCAATTACATGACTATCCTTCAAGCTAAGAGGGCATTTGTCCAGCTTTCACTTATAGTTTAGGGACAGAGAGGTGCCTTCAGGTGGTAAGGCAGTCTAAAGTTTAAAATTTAGGATAAATAGATTTCTCTGACATGCCAATTAAGGGTAGTTTACTAAAAGACCTGGTCAGGATCTCTCTTTGGAGTCTTTCAAGACATATATATCTTCACTACATACATAAAGAATTTGGACATGTTTCTGAGATCTGGATCTGTAAGCTGATATGCATCCAAGTTAAATGTCAAAAATAGGTTAAGTAATTGATCCTCATTATTTATTTATTTTCTTCTTCCAATCCTGTGAGAATTGTACTTTTGTGTATAAATATTTATACATTAAAATTAATTGTGCATTTACCTTCCTTATGGAAATTATCCTACAGTAGCAATGAATTTGTGCATAGAATAATATCTGACAATATTAGTATAATAATTTATACTACAAGTTTAGTATTATAAAATATTGCTTGTGTCGTGGTTTGTCTAAAACAAGACCACTTCTCCTTTCAGTAGATTTTCCTTCAATTCAATTTTTCTGAAGTAACTGTGCTTTCTGAAGGGGACTGCAGGTTTTTCAAGTGATGTCTCCTTTTAGAGTTGATGAAGGTTGATGTCTATAGTTATTGCTGGGATAGAAGTGAAATTGTTATGCAGAAAGACCCATATGTGTGCTTGTTCCCTGTGGGCTGTCTTGCGGTCCAGTCCTTGTGGGGGGGAGGTGGAAAAGGGTTGCACCTGCAGGAAGCTGCAGATGGGACAAGTGACCAAAAACTGACCATTGAAGTATTCCACCTCATCCATGTGGATACTCAGTATAAAGCTCAGGGATCACGGGGTCAGCCTTTTTTCCTTCATAGCCTGTATCCTGGTGGGACTCTGTTCTCTCTCCTGCCTCTGACACCAATCTGTTCATTCCTGAATCCAGTTCCTGTCTGCTGCGGAGTCCAGTCCAGGACATCTGGGTGCCTGCTCTGCCATGTGAGCACTGCAAGCTGCCATGGTGCAGCACACGGTCATCATCAGGAAACTCAATATTGGCTTTGTATACTTCTATTTCTATTCTTAGTAGTACTCATTTTAGTATTATTTATACTCTTTTTCATTGTTATTGTTTTAATAAAGTTGTTTTAACTTTCCAGCCCATAAGTCTCTCTCCCTTTTCTCCTCTCCTTCCCCTTCTGGGAAAAGAAGGGGTAAATAGAGAGCCTCTGCCATTTTTTGAAGCACCAGCCCAGACTTAAACGGTGACAGCTTGTATTTTTGAACATATTACAAAGAGCTATTAGATTTAATTTCAAGACTGCAAAGAGAGATATCCATTAAAATTGTATCTAGGGTCTTAGATCAATCCGAGGTCACAGTTTAACAGTTATACTTTTAATATTTTCATTAAAATTTATTTCTATCTTTAATCCTAATACAAATCCTAGTGATGTCTGCTGACTTTGGTGGATTTTGAATCAAGATAAGAAGTCTTACTTCAGCTATCTTTGACCATAACCAACTTCTCCTGTAAAGACTGATGAGAGGAGTTACACGCTTCCCTACCAATTGCTTCAGATACACAAGTTTTACGTAGATATAATGAGTATTTGCTCTGACATCAGTGCATTTGTGGGAAGTTAAGATACCTGGAGGGATAATCAAAAATTCAAACCACCAAACATCTGTTGGAAGCAGAGTTCACAGGTGTTTACTGTGTCTTTGAAATTTCATCTGCCTTCTAATATTCCAGGTGAGGATTGTATGTGAAATCTGACAACCATTTGCTAAGGAATAACAGAATCGATTTGGTTGGAAGAGACCTCTGGGATCATCGAGTCCAATCTTTGCCCTAACACCACAATGTCAACTAGACCATGGCACTAAGTGCTACGTCCAGTCTTTCCTTAAAGACCTCCAGGGAGGGTGACTCCACCACCTTCCTGGGGAGCCCATTCCAATGCCTAACGACCCATACTGTGAAGAAATACCTCCTAATTTCTAGCCTGAACTTCCCCTGGCACAGTTTCAGACCATGTCCTCTTGTCCTGCCACCAGTTGCCTGAGAGAAGAGGTCGATCCCCACTTCATTACAGCCTCCTTTCAGATAGTTGCAGAGAGCGATCAGGTCTCTCCTCAGCCTCCTCTTCACCAGGCTAAACAAGCCCAGTTCCCTCAGTGACTCCTCATAAGACTTACTGTCTAGACCCTTCACCAGCTTTGTTGCACTTCTCTGGACACACTACAGCACCTCATTGTCTTTCTTGAAGTGCAGGGCCCAGAACTGGACACAGTACTTGAGGTGTGGCCTCACCAGTGCCGAGTACAGGGGGATGATTGCTTCCCTAGTCCTGCTGGCCACACTAATCCTGATACAAGCCAGGATACCATTGGCCTTCTTGGTCACCTGGGCACACTGCTGGCTCATGTGCAACCAGCTGTCAACCAGCACCCCCAGGTCTTTTTCCACTTGATCACTTCCTAATCACTCTTCCCCCAGCCTGTAACGCTGCATGGGGGTTTTGTGGCCTAAGTATAGGATCTGGCACTTGTTTTTGTTGCACCTCATACAATTGGCCTCAGCCCATCTATCCAGCCTGTCCAGGTTCCTCTGCAGAGCCTTCCTACCCTCAAGCAGATCGACACTCCCACCCAGCTTGGTGTCATTTGCAAATTTACTGAGGGTGCTCTCAATCGCCTCATCCAGATAATCTATAAAGATGTTAAACAGCACCGGCCCCAAAGCTGAGCCCTGGAGAACACTGCTAATGACTGGCCACCAACTGGATTTAGCTCCATTGACCACAAGTCTCTGGGCCCAGTCATCCAGCCAGCTTTTTATTGATTTGAAGAGTCCACATATCCAAGCCACGAGCAGCCAATTTATTTAGGAGGATGCTGTGGGAGACAGTGTTGAAGACCTTACTAAAGTCTGGCTAGACAACATCCACAGCCTTTCCCTCATCTACCAAGCAGGTCACCTTATCATAAAAGGAAACCAGATTGATCAAGTATCATCTTCCTTTTAGAAATCCATGTTGGCTGGCCCTGATCTCCTGATTTTCCTACATGTGCTGTGTCATGGCACTCGGGAAGATCTCTTCCACAACCTTGCCCAGAACTGAGGTCAGGCTGACAGGCCTGTAGTTCACTGGATTGTCTTTCTGACCCTTCTTGTAGATGGGTGTTACATTTGCTAACTTCCAATATGTTGGAATTTCCCCAGTTAACCAGGACTGCTGATAGATGATTGCAAGAGGCTTGGCAGGCTTTTTGCCAGTTCCATCATTACTCTGGAGTGAATCCCATTGGGGCCCATAGACTTATGAGAGTCTAATTGGCATAGCAAATCACTAACCATCTCCTTCTGGATTATGGGGGCTTCACTCAGCTCCCTGTACTTAACATCTGGCCCTGGGGCTTGGATGTCCTGAGGACAACTGGTCTTGGTATTGAGAACTGAGGCAAAGAAGGCATTGAGCACTTCTGCTTTTTACTTGTCTCCGGTCTCTATGCTACCCTCAGCATTCAGGAAATGATGGAGATTCGCCCTGATCTTCCTTTTGATGCTAATGTGTTTAGAGAAACTTTTTTTATTATATTTAACTGCAATGGCCAAATCAGGTTCTAATTGGGCCTTGGTCCTTCTAATCTTTTCCCT